>NW_015167074.1:383667-413157 GCF_001447785.1 Gekko japonicus
ATGCAGCTTCCGTGTACCCCAGCACAGCCTTTTTGGTGATCGGAGGGGACCCCATCCTCCCTTTTTCACCAGTGGAAAAGCAGCTTGGTAAACCATACAACTGTTAACGGAGTACTGCTCTACTGGTTGCCTGTAGTAATGTCCAGTACCATCGTAAGCAGAATTATGCCCTTCTATGCCTATGAAAGTCAACGGGCTTAGAAGAGTGTAACTCTATTTAGGATTGCCGTTGATCTGTTCTTGATAACCAGGCAGGTGTTACAAGCTGAGAATTGTGTGACCACTGATGTTCCATAAAGGACTAGCCCAAGTGTGGCCAGGCACACTTCTACAAGGATAGATAAGTGGTTACTAATAGCTGGTTACAAAATTGTGTAGTGAATCGTTTGATTTGCCTACCAAAGTATCTGGATAGACAACTAATGCTGCTGTTTTATTAACATAGCCTTTGGATTGGAGAAAACAGTTACAAATGTCACTGCCCATTGTATGCATTTACAGTGAGGGGAAAAAACCCCAGTAATGTAAAAGGAGCATAGATTGGATTTATACCCTGCCCTTCACTACCCAAAGAAGTCTCAGAGCAGCTTACAATCTCCTTTCCCTTCCCCTCCCCACAACAAACACCATGTGAGCTAGGTGGGGCTGAGAGAGCTCTTCTGAGAACTGCTCGTGAGAGAACAGCTCTGAAAGGACTTGTAACTGACCCAAGGTCACACCAGCAGCTGCATGTGGAGGAGTGGGGAATCAAACCCGGTTCTCCCAGATTAGAGTCTGCTCCTAACCACTATACATCAAAACAAAGAGTTCCTATCTAAATTCAGCAGTTTTGGAGAAAGTTACATTTACCTGTTTTCCTTTAACTTCAGCACCAATAACTTTAAGGAATGCTTTTTCAAAAGCTTTAAAATGTCTCAGCAAATAACAGAAATGAGGTAGCAGTATCTTTTTCCATACTGAAGTTCTTAGCTGTTATATAGTGACACACATGTTCAAAACCTACATTGCAGACAAATTCTTGTGGAAATATTAAAAGACACCCACAAAATGTTTGAGGTTTCAACTGATATAAAATTAAAAATCAGATGTTTTTCAATGTACAAAATAAAAGTCTGTAGAATGGAATTTTTTTAAAAAAAAGTTTATTTGGTAGCTAGGAATAGATCAGCTAACATTTACATTTAATTACACTTTTAGCAGCTATGAAAAATGGTTCAATGGTAAAGTGAGATAATGCTACATTTTTCTTTTATCTTCTTGGTTTTTACCAGCCATTTGCTGCAGCATTAACAGGAAAGTTTAGAAAACTATGTGTATAGAACAAAGGACCAGTAGCTGTACTAATACAGCAATCATTAACATTTCTCTGAGTATTAAATGCTCCCAAAGTCGATGGCGTTTTTTGTTTCCTAAAATGTACAACTTCTACAGCTGAGATGATTCATCAAAGGTAGGAGTGGATGGGAAGGCAAATAAAATGGAATCTCAGGTGAGATGACGCTTGTAACACAGGATGGATTTGAAACCGGGGTTTTTTTGTATTTCATGGAACGTGTAGCTGTACCCTCTGTACCCGAAGAGGGTTGATCCGTTATGTGAGTAAACAAAGGCACAGAATAGAGAATGACCAACAAAAGAGTGGCTCGTGTTAGCTCACCAGGATGCAGTTCTGTGCCATCTTAAATACTGATAGTTTTGTTTATTCTGCAATGGGGTCTCCTGTGCCGTTGTATGTTACTACTTCGTCGTTCTTGCTATGAAGCAGATGTGATTTGTTTAAATCAGATATGTCTACCCTGTTTTTCTCCCTAGTGGGGCTGACGGCATCATTGCCATCTTCATTTTATTCTTACAACAACAGTGCTGTGAGACAGGCTAGGCTGAGAGTGTGAGTGTGACAGGCCCAGGGTTACTCATCAACCTTCCATGGCATTGGGGCTCTTTTTGTAGCAGGAGCTCCTTTGCATATTAGGCCACACCCCCTAATGTAGCCAATCATCCAAGAGCTTACAGAGCTCTTCTTACAGGAGCTACTGTAAGCTCTTGGAGGATTGGCTACATTAGGGGTGTGTCACTTAATATGCAAATGAGTACCTGCTACAAAAAGAGCCCAAGTCGCCCAGATCCTACACTGCTGACTGATGTTAAAACATAATTGAGGATCATTTTGCAAACATGCATTGATAAACTACAAATAAGATCTGCTTCAGGAAGCCCTGCTTGCCCATATTAAGAATATTTTTGAAAGGGGTTATGTGGCTTGCCAATTGCGGGTGGGTCACTATACCAGTGGAAAACCACGGCCAAGCGTGATTTGTGAAGGCGAATAACAAATGTGCGTACTCTTTTGGTGGTAAAGGGTCGACCTGTGAAGGGCGAGGAAGAGGGCCCGCTAATTTCTCTCAAGCCATAACTTTTATCGCACCTGAGGATCTTAAAATGCACTTTGTGAATCCAAACTCATCCTTCGTACAAGGTTATTTAAACGCTTGGTTTCTCTTCCCTAGGATGCGCCGCGCCGCAAGTTGCTATGGAGTTTTGCCGCGACTGGCGGTTTGCAGAGCGCAGGCAAAATATTAAGTGAAAACAGGGAGTCATTTGCCTGCACAGAGGCTGAAAGGTTTGGGGAAGGATCCAGTGAGGAGTTCTCCGGCACAAGCCCCTTTCGGGGGCACCAGTCGCGGATGCCACCGGCATATGTCTGTGTTCTTTGCCCTCCCTGTGTTTTCAACCATGTGATTACTTCTCAGGGCTATGCCTCCAGCCGACTCAGTGCTTCTATACGCTCTATACATTGCTTCTCTAATGACTGTTAGAAATGAAATAGCTGGGTCTATGCTGGGAATCTGTACTAGAGGCAGCAATCCAGCACCTAAACGACTTTATCCTAAGCAAAGATCTAGGTGGGCAGCTGGGTTGGTCTGAAGCAATAATACAAAATTTGAGTCCAGTGGCACCTTTAAGGCCAACAAAGGTTTATTCAAGGTATGAGCTTTCGTGAGCAAGGCGTGCCTTGCTCACGAAAACTCATACCTTGAATAAACCTTTGTTGGTGTTAAAGGCGCCACTGGACTCGAATTTTGTATTTATCCTAAGCACATATACTTCCTACTGAAGTCTACTCTATGGGGCTTACTTCCAGGAAAGTGTTTGTAGAACTGCATAGCAGCTCCTTTGGCTTTGGAAAGGAAGAAGCCTCTCATACGGCGATGATACTGCTTTAGCTAAACCATTAAACAAATCACAAATGCTGTTTAAGTAGTGTGATTTTGGGGCAGGGGGTGGGAGGGCGGGACTTTTGAACCACTTTATATTTTCAAGAGGAGGCTGTGTTCAGTATTGCCCCATTCCCAAAGCGAAATATAAATGGCACCTGTCTAAAAGAACATGAGCTTAGCAGGGGCACAGGAAAGCTTTTCAAGGACTGTGGCCTTGGCCAATCCCAGAGCCATGGAATCAGCATATGAAAAGAATCACAGTATTGAGGGCTTTACAGAGTTCTTTAAAAAAAACCTGAACATATAAAATGTACAATCTAGTACAGAACAACACCTTAGGAAAAAAATATCTGAACGTTTGTGTCGACGGCAAAAGATTCTAATGCTACATTATGCAAACCCTTTAAGCATGCATAACCCCCCTCTAACAAAACACACGTTTCTCTACGGTAAGGGAAATTAAAAAAAAAAGCCTTTACAAAAACGATACGTGAAATATACACTGTAAAGGTTGGACTTGGATGTGTAAAAAGCATGTACAGAAAGTCACATTGCGTCAACAGATCAGGAAGTTGAATCAGAAAATGCAGCATATCTTTATACAAAGTAGAAAAGTTAATCATAAAAAATTTAGTCTCTCATCCCTTGGCAGTCTATTGATCATTCATTTCTTAGAAATCTTTCCTTTCATTGCAGAAAACAAACATTTAAAAGGGACCCCCACAATCACAACCGAACCCAACGAATAAACTCTTGTAGGTCAAAGGAATGGTTTTAGAAATGATGTGCTTGAACAACGAACACGTAAACCTTGGTTTTGCATTACATGGCTTTATGGCAAATTATTAACTGATAAGTTTTGTGAAAATAGATTGTTGAAATACACATGAAACTGGCAATGAGCCATAGTGAAAGGTGTGTTTTCATTCATAAGGGATTTTGCATTGTGCAGAAAATACTACGGCCTTTTTATTAGATTGAGCGTGAAAACATATCGAAATGTCTCCTTCTTTTGTTGCTGGAAGAGGATTTTGAAGATATTTTTTTAAACCTCTGATTTGGACAATATTGCCCAACCACAGATTCTATAAACCTAGACCACCATATCACGTGGCAACGACATCAATTAATGGGCCTTTGGAAGAAGATCCTGGTAGCAATTAATGACACCCACTATTGTAAATGTCTAGGAGGCTAAAGCCTGCAGAATGAAGCTGCATTGCTTCAGATTCTGATATGTCACCATGGCTAATCTGTGGCTTTGCCTAGGACAGTGATGGTGAACCTTTTAGAGACTGAGTGCCCAAAACTGCGACCCAAACCCCACTTATTTATCGCAAAGTGCCAACACGGCAATTTAACCTGAATACTGAAGTTTTAGTTTAGAAAAAACAACAACTACATTAACATAAGATGATCCAAACAAAGTAAGGAAAGCAATCCCAAATGCTTTCATTTACTTAACATTATTTGGCAGAGAATTCCACACTTTAAGGACGGTCTGGGCCTGGCTGGGGCGATGGCATGCGTGCCCACTGAGAGGGCTCTGAGTGCCGCCTCTGGCACGCGTGCCATAGGTTCGCCACCACTGGCCTAGGATAATCGCATCTTATGCTCTTTAAAATTAGCACACAGGCCAAACCATCCCACGCGTACATGGTTCATGCCAGTGTTTCTTGGAGAGACGTGAGAAGTACTGTACAATGGGGGCCCAAGCAATTTGTTGCCAGGCTAAACAGGAAATTGCACCAGGTTGATTTGTTCTTGTCGGAAGGCACTTGCTCCTCAGTGGACACAGAGACGCCACAGTGAAGAGGTCAAGGCCCCTCACCGTACTCCTGGGACAGCTCTGCCCAACTTGTGACCCTCAAGCTGAAAGCAGCCCCCCCCCCATAGCCCTCCAACAAAAGCTCAATAAGCCTTCAGATTTTGCTCCTGTGACTGTAAAAATGGGGTGGTGGTTTTAAGATAAGAACATAAGAGACGCCAATGTTGGATCAGGCCAAAGGCCCATCCAGTCCAACACTGTGTGACACAGTGGCCAGAAATTCCAGTGCCATCAGAAGATCCACCAGCGGGGCCAGGTTGTCAGCAATGTTCCCTCTAAGCTGCGCAATCTTGTGAGCAAAAATTCTACTTTGTGAGCCACTGGCATTAAAGCTGTGAGTGAGCCATTTGGCTACTGCATAAATGAGTTTGCTCTGGAGCCCTCCATCCTGAGCAAAGACAAAAAGGTGTGAGCCGGAGGCTAAAAAACTGAGCTAGTTCACTCTAACTCAGCTTAGAGGGAACTGTCAGCTCACGGCCACTGTATTCTGGCCTGAGAAGTACTTGAGCTTTGGCTTGGTGGGTCACAATTTGTGCAGCCCAGTCCTGTTGTATTGTTCTCCGTTATAATGTATTGGCAGTAAAACAGTGGCAAGGAAAGAAAAAACCTTGATTTCTGCCAAAACCTTGATTTCTGCCACAGTAATAAATTGTCCAAGTACTATCTTTAGAAACATTTTTTCAACTCCTTCAGTTCTACTTTTTACCTTTGTAAAAGGTAGGGTGGCCAGGTCCTGTCCACTTGCTGGCTAGGGACTTTGGGGGTGTGTGTGTGTCCCCGGAGGGGGCGGGGAAGCCCCCCCAACATGATGACGTCATGCAGAAGGGACATGATCATGTTAGGGAGGCAGCCTGACCTGCAAGTCGCCAGTTGGAGTTCAGGCACTGACAGCTCCTGCCTGTAAAAAACATTTAGAGGGACCCTTCGAATGCTTTTTACAAGCGGTGTGTGTGTGTGTGTGTGTGTGTGTGTGGGCCACGGCCTGAACTCCAAGTGGCGAATTCACCCCTTGCAGTTCAGGTGTGCGGCTGGTGGCCGCCCCCTCCCTCCTCTCCTGCAAGTTTTAAAGGGCCCTCCAGCTGATCGACAGGCCATGTGCAGGAGGGGAGGGAGAGGGGTGGCTGCCGGAGGTTGCTCTTGAGGACAGGAATTGGGGCGGGGCTTTCCCCTGCCGGCCAGTTGTCCGGTGGCAAACAGGAGCCTGTGAAATCGGGGAACCCCCCCTCCCCCACCTGAGGACTGGCATCCTTAGTAAAAGCGTGACTCATAGCTAGGCTCCCTTTGCCATTTAGCTGTGATTCATCTCTGACTGGAGCTTCGTATCATGCCCAAGGGGCATTTCCTGACTAGTCTGAAACGATGTTGGCAGATGGCCATTGTTTTGCATCCAGAAATGCAACATGGAACCACGTGGAATCTGGGTGACAAGAACCTAAGGCTAATTGGGCCTGGAGATCTCCTGGAACTACAACTGATCTGTAGACTGCAGAGATCAGTTCCCCTGGACAAAATGGCTCCTCTGGAGGGAGGACTCTGGCCCTATAGCCTGCTGCGCTCCTTCCCTTCCTCAAATCTTGCCCTTCGCTAGGCTCCACCCCCAAATCTCCCAGAAGTTTCCGACCCAGTGTGGGCAACCCTACAAGGACCCATTGTGGTATAAGCAGCTAAATGTCTGTAGAACCACATGTGACCAACAGGCAGTGGCGCAGAGACCTGGGAAATAATTCTAAGATGGAACAAGTCTTGAGAGAAGCAAATGGAGATGTGTGTGTGTTGTGTTGTACACAATTAGCCCATGAATAATATTAGTGTTCCATTTGATTTTAAAGGGGCTTTGGCCTCCAGTGGCCTCTCGTTACCTGAGAAGTATGGACGTCTGCTTGATCAAAAAGTAGGTCAAAGGATGCGTGAACAACCCATTTGGGCCCCCTTGATGAGCAAAGCCCATCCACGTTTATGCTTTCACACATGTTGGATAATGTACTCTCAATGCACCATAGCAATCACTTGCAACAGGATTCTCCTGTTTCACACAGGAATGGTTCCATGGATTAATCCGGCTGTCAATGTGCTTTTGCTGTTTAACTTTAGGACAACTATAACATGATATATGGTAGCACAATTATGACAGCCCAAAGACAGGGCGTGCCAAAGAGAGAGAGAGAGAGCATGAGAGAGAGAGTAACAGAAAAGAAATACATTAGAAGCAGGAAACCAGCCAGGGAGGCAGTGGGGCCCTTGGATGACCAAGGAGTACTGAAGGATGACAGGGAAATGCAGACAGGATAGACAGTCCCCCCCCCCCCCGGTTTTGCCATGGGATAGCATTATTCTTTTGAAAATTTGCCATGGGATAGCATTATTCTTTTGAAAATTTCAGGGCAAGCCATTAGTGCTGGTGAATCCCTCTGAATTGACAAATAATGATCTAGAACTCATGGTGAATTCAACAGAATTGTTCTAGATCTGGCAGATCTGTTCCACTAAAGGCGCTTTCCTAGGGTTGACAACCCCCCGGTCCGGGCGGGGGTTCCCACGATTTTTTGGCCCTCGATGCACTGCTGGCCAGCGGGGAAACCCCACCCCTGAGCAGGGACGTTGCCCGGTGACATTCAAATACAATGACATCAGCCGGAAATGATGTTCTAGTTTTTGGGCAAATTCTATGGGCTTGAGGGTAAAAAACCCATAGAGTTTTGTCCAAATACTAGAGCACCACCACCCCCCGACGTCCCTGATGTGATGATGTCACATCTGGGTGATGTCATCACAACAAGCACATCACAACACGCACCAGAAGATCCCAAGAAGCCGGCTGAAGCCCCACACTGGCAGCCGGTAAGGACCTGGCAACCCTATGCTTTCCTCCGCCAGAAGAAGGGCCTCTTGAGTGCATAGAAAGCTCCTTGTGCCAGAGAAAAGTGTCCCTCTTAGCAGAACAGACCTCACAGGAACCAGCTTCTCATCTTTAATTTCATTCTGGCCATGAGATTTTCAGCAAACGGGCCCACTTCTAGGAGTGAAGGCAGCAGGCGGGCTAAATAAGCTTGAGCTCCTCATGAGACATAGGTAGGGATCTCATTGGACTGAAGAAAAGCGAGAAGTAAAAGCTGGTTAACCTTTTTAATACCCATGTGACCTTAAAGAACCCTGAGCTGGATGACCTTGGAAGAGGTAAGCAGGGTTGGCTGTGGCTAGAATTTGGGTGGGAGGCCTCCAAGGAATCCCAGGGCTGTGACACAGAGGCAGGCAATGGCAAACCACCTCTGAATGTCTCTTGCCTTGAAAAACACACAGGGGCATCATGGGTCTGCTGTGGCTTCCACAATCTAACATTAAGCAACCTTCTTTTACACACACAAAATCTGAGAACTGAGAAGAGAGCCGTGTATCAGTCCCGCCAGCTAAGTCCTGGACTAAGATACTCTGATCTGCTGCCAGTTTGTACAGTCTTTCTGGAAATAAAGCACACACTTTAAAAACATCAACCTAAAAACCACAGTTCTGGAACTGAAATCCCAGCAAAACTGCACAAACGTTAACACAAAGAAGACTGTCATTATCTAGTCTGGTCTTTGGCTTTACTCAATGAATCTGTCCTGTATTATCTGCCCACACCCTCTTCAAGCTGATACACTGGACAACAAATTAGCCTTTCAAAAGAAATCATAACGTTAAAAATTCCAGTGTCCATTTTGATTGATCGATTTAAGGAAGAACTGCGTAGTCATCCGTTGCTGCCTTCATGGACCTCATTTCATAATTTTAAGAGACAGCTAAATTTAGTAGGTGTTTTAATCAAGTAGTCTGTGAACAAGGCACTTCTATAGGCATGTTGTTTTCATGGATTCTTTTTTCATGGATTCTTTTTTCATGGATTCAGGAGTGAATACATAGGAAGGCACAATGTGAATGAATTCTTCCCAGTCAAGTGCTGCTTTAGAAAACAGCTGAAAACGCTACTTCTCCTTTGGCACTTGGGTTATTTGTGTAACTAGGACTTTAAGGGGGATATTAGGGATATTTGAATGGATCAGTAGAAAAAGAGAGTCTGAGCTGCAGCAAGATACGGGAAAAAAGGAGCATCAGCGTACAAGGGCTCGGTGAGATACTTTGTACTGTCAAAGGCCATGCTTTGCAAATGCAGTTTAGGAGGCAGTGGAAGAAGTAACAGCATTGCCATTCGGTGGCCAGGGTGGGTTTTGAGAAGTGGTGGTACCAGTTGTGGGCCGTGTGTTTCTCCGCTACATGAAGAACATCCAAGCCATGTAATTAAAATCTCTTATTTAGACATCACAATACTAAAATGTCTTTGTGTGTATGCTGCTTTTTAAAAGCTGGTAATTCTAGGCCACAGATACTTAATCTTTTTGAGCCTGCAGGCATCTTTGGAGCTCTGACACAGGGTGGTGGGCACCATCACAAAATGGCTGCCACAGGAGGTGAGGCGAGTCACAAAATGGCTGCCGCAGGAGGTGGTGCCAACCACAAAATGTCAGGGAGTGAGTTTATATCGAACTCTAGTAGTAACCCTACAACATTACAGGCAGAACATAAGAACATAAGAGATGCCAATGTTGGATCAGGCCAAAGGCCCATCCAGGCCAACACTCTGTGTCACACAGTGGCCAGAAATACCAGTGCCATCAGGAGATCCACCAGTGGGGCCAGGACATTAGAAGCCCTCCCACTGTTGACCCCCTCCCCCCCGAGCACCAAGAAGACAGAGCATCACTTGCCCCAGAGCCCCTATCTATACCTTGTGGCTAATAGCCACTGATGGACCTCTGCTCCATATGCTTATCTAATTCCCATGCTTGTAGCCACCACCACTTCCTGTGGCAGTGAAGCTCTGTGTAACAGGATTCCTTTTAATCCCCACCTAGCCCCGCCTCTTAATCCCCACCAATCCCCACCTAGTCCTGCCCACTTTATAAAAATACTTGGCGGGCATCATGGCACCAACGGGCACCATGTTGGGGACCACTGCTCCAGGGTGAGGTCAAAGCAACAGTGCATTGTGAGCCCTTGTTTGGTTTGGTGCTGGAAGATGGGCTTAACCATTTTACTGGCCTCATTCCCTCCCAAGCTGTTGTTTGCCCCAGGGGGGAAATACACAAGTGCTAAATGTATGCTATTGAAGGGAGGGAGGTTTACCTAGTAAAGATGGCATCCTGCCTTCTCTCAGCAATGGGTCCTGATTTGAATTTCACCTAGGCTCACGCCCCTGGCAGCTGCTTTTAGCCTAAAAAAAATATTGATCGTGGGCATTCTGAGTCCTGTCTAGGTTTGCCAACTCCGGGTTAGGAAATTGCAGGAGATTTGGGGGGTGGAGCCTGAGATGGGTGGAGTTTGGAGAGGGGGAGGACCTCAGCACAGTTGAATGCCACAGTCCACTCTCCAAAGCAGCCCTTTTCTCCGGGCGGAACTGGTCTCTGTCGTCTGGAGAACTGCTTTAATTTTGGGAGATCTTCTGGCCGCACCTGGAGTGTGGCAACCCTAGGTCGTGTCCAGTGTCTCCTCTAAGCTGAGTTAGTGTGAGCTAGCTCACAGTTTCTTAGCCTCCAGCTCACAGATTTCTGTCTTAACTCAGGAAGGATGGCTCCAGAGCAAACTAATTTTGCCAGTTGTTGTTGTTGTTGTTGTTGTTGTTCAGTCACACAGTCGAGTCCGACCCTTCGTGACCCCATGGACCAGATCACACCAGGCCTTCCAGTCTTCCGCCGTCCTCTGAAGTTTGCTCAACTTCATGTTCGTTGCACTATGACATTAATGCCAGTAGCACTATGACATTAATGCCAGTAGCACTATGACATTAATGCCAGTAACACTATGACATTAATGCCGCCTTTCCTCATATGTTCCCCCGCGAGCGGTCTGGGACGCAACATCTCCTGGCAATGCCAGGTCCCAAACAGACCAGGCTGGCCACTACCAGGGCCAGGGTTTTCTCGGTGGCGGCTCCTACCTGGTGGAATGAGCTCCCGATGGAGATCCGGGCCCTGCGGGACCTTGTACAGTTCCGCAGGGCCTGTAAGACGGAGCTCTTCCACCAGGCGTATGAGTAGGAGCCGCCACTACCATCATTAGTGTCCAGTGTCCCCTCTAGGCTGAGTTAGTGTGAGCTAGCTCACAGTTTTTTTTAGCCTCCAGCTCACAGATTTTTGTCTTAACTCAGGAAGGATGGCTCCAGAGCAAACTAATTTATGCTACAGCCAAATGGCTCACTCACAACTTTAATGCCAGTTGTTGTTCTTGTTGTTCAGTCGCACAGTCGAGTCCGACCCTTCGCGACCCCATGGACCAGATCACACCAGGCCTTCCGGTCTTCCACCGTCCTCTGAAGTTTGCTCAACTTCATGTTCGTTGCACTATGACATTAATGCCAGTAGCTCACAAAATAGAATTTTTGCTCACAAGACTCCGCAGCTTAGAGGGAACATTGGTCATGTCTCGTGTGGCCCTCCCAGGGGAAAACAAATTGCTGGAAATTTTTAATACACGGGACATCTATTTGCTAGCAAAGACACTCAGCTGCAACAGTAAATGTCCACAGAATCGTGAGTGAAACTTCCAAGGTTTGTGTCTTATGCACAATTTAATCTCTTTTGGTAGGGCACTTCCAGCCTGGCTCTGTAGATATTTATTTGGAAGTTAGGCTACCGAATTCAACAGGGTTTTACTTCCAAGCAGGCCTGCATAAGGCTGCAGCCCAAAATAAGACAGAAGGGTGTTTCATTTTGGCAAGCCTCTAATAAGCAGCTGACCATTACATCTAGGGTGATTTTGCACTAGAGCTGCCTTGCGGCACAGCCGCCGTTTGCCCCGACACTATTTGTCAATTTCACACCTGAGGCTGCGGGGCTGCATTTGACTTGCAGCTTCGCCCGATTTCCTCTGCAGTTTCGTGATCCTCAAAAACCAGGATCACGAAACTGCGGAGGAAATCGGGTGACGCTGCGAGTCAAAATGCAGCCCCGCAGCTTTGGGTGTGAAATTGACATGTTTGTGATAGTGTCGGGGCAAACGGCGGCTGCGCCGCGAGGCAGCTCTAGTGCGAAATCGCTCCTAGTGTGGGAACATTCCAGCTTCCAGCAGCTCTATAGGAATGAATGTTCCTATGTAAATTGTAGACAAAATTCCAAAAGGATCTCTCTTTTGTTGTGAGCCCAGTTTAAAAGGATGCTGGGTGTTACCGTACCGGTGCTGTGTGCCAATTGCTTGGTGTGATGTACAAACTGGATTGCCATTCACTGAGCATGCAATTTTGGCATGCTAGCCATTGCTTAATGCAGGGCCACAGATCCCTAGTATGCTAATGCTACTCAGAGGAGGATAAGTGACCACACTCATACGTGATGCTGAGCATACGGAACCCGATACAAATGAGTTCTTTCAAGATATCCATTGTCACAATTAAACCTGGCCTCTGGGCCAAACTAGATATGGACCGATTTCCCACTAGCCGCTGCTCCATCCTCGCTCTTCCTTTCCCCCCGATTCTACGTGTCAATTTCCCACTACTTGCTGCACGGGCGCATTTTGCCCTGCAGCTTCGCCCGATTTCCCCCATGTCTTCTCGATCCTCAGTCAAGAAGACACAGGGGAAATCGGGTGAAGCTGTGGGACAAGATGCGCCCATGCAGCAAGTAGTGGGAAATTGACACGTAGAATCAGGGGGAAAAGGAAGAGCGAAGATGAATCAGCGGCTAGTGGGAAATCGGTCATGGAGTTGGAAGACCCATGAATGGATCTCCTGCACTGCAACTCAAACTGGGGCTGGACCACAGGGGAAGAGGC
Organism: Gekko japonicus; assembly: GCF_001447785.1. Lineage (NCBI taxonomy): Eukaryota > Metazoa > Chordata > Lepidosauria > Squamata > Gekkonidae > Gekko > Gekko japonicus. The sequence goes on from NW_015167074.1 coordinate 396,514, forward strand.
ATGCAGCGTTTCCTCTCTGCCCATTCCTGACTGCAATTTAGGGGTGGTGGAGCCTAGGGTTGCCAGGTCCTTTTCACCCGCCGGTGGGGGGATGGGAGGGGCGTTCCGAGAGTGGGAAGTGACATCGCCCCCCCTTCCCCCTGAAACAGTGACGCCACATGTGATGTTCCTGCGTCATCCGGAAGTGATGTCAGCACATTGGCGACGTCGGGGGTGACACTCTGGATTTTGGACAAAACTCTATGGTAAAACCGGCATCAAACCATAGAGTGTTGCCCAACGTCCAGAGCATCACCTCTGACGTCGCCGATGTGCCAACATCACTTCTGGGTGATGCAGGCACGTCGTGTGCAACACTGCTGTTTGAGGTGATTCCCTCCCGCCAGCCAGCTGGCCGGCATGGGCAGGAGCCTGCAAAATTGGGGGAACCCCCTGGTCCCACTGGGCAAATGGCAACCCTAGTGGAGCCTGGGGAGGCCAGCGTTTCAGGAGGGAAGGGACCTCGGCAAAGTATAACGCCATAGAGTCCGCACCCCAAAGCTTTAATTTTATCCAGGGGAATTAACCTCTGTAGTCTGGAGATCACTGTAAATTATGGGGGATCTCCAGGACCCCCCTGGAAGCTGGCAAACCTACTTCAGCTGGCCCCTCTGTTTTTAGGGTCTGTTTTCTTGCATGAAGCAAAGCAGCAGCTCTTGGTGGTGGCCACTGATCAAGAAAATGGTGTGAAGGGAAAAGACTAATCCTCCAAAACACCCCCCCCCGTACTTAACTGAAACATAGACATTTGCAAAATGGCTGACGTCACAGCTGGCTTGGCCCTTAGCTTTAATCTCCAGCATCATGTTTAAGTTCTGGTGAATTATTGTGGAAAATTACAGTAACAATACTGCTCTGGGGACCCCCCACAGAGGTTAACATGGCAGCGATCACAATTTTTGCATAAAGTGATCTTTAAAACATAATATTGTACATAAAGGCAATATTTGGCAGGTAAATGGCAAGTTTCATGGCTTCTGGTCACTTTCAGTGCAAACTGGATACCGACATCCACGGCATGTGGATTTGTGCATTCTGAATGGAGATCCCACATTTTGGACTGTGTCCTTCTTGGCTTGAGTATTTTCAGTCAATAAGAAAAATCCAGTTTCCCTTGCAAGCATGACCCCAATCGTAGGCTTTCTCCTCCGTAAGATTCAGTGAGATAATGGGACTCAACTCACAAGTGAATTTTAGGATTTCACAGTTTGCTGCCATTCGATGTTTTAGTTAATGTGATATCATTCTTAAGATAGGCGGTGTGGGGTAATGGTAAGAGCTTTGGACAAGGATCAGGGAGGCCAGGGTTTGAATCCTCCGTCTGCTAAGTAAGTTCACTGGATGAGTCACTCTCTCTCCGCTGTAAGTCACTTTGAGTTTCCACCGCAAAGTCATAAATAGCTACATAAATAAGCACGGGAAAATAATTCAATTGAAGTCAGTGGCGGAGGAGGAGGAGATTGGATTTATACCCCGCCCTTCACTACCCAAATGTGTCTCAGGGCGGCTGACAATCTCCTTTCCCTTCCCCTCCCCACAACAGACACCCTGTGAGGTAGGCGGGGCTGAGAGAGCTCTGACAGCAACTGCTCTTTTTTCAAGAACAGCTCTTATCAGAACTACGGCTTGCCCAAGGTCATCCAGCCAGGTGCAAGTGGAGGAGTGGGGAATCAAACCCGGTTCTCCCAGATTAGAGTCTGCGCACTTAACCACTACACCAAACTGGCTCCTAGGGAGCTGCGTACAAATACATATATTTAAGATTGGGCCACCTTAAAGCCTGAATGATCTGGAACAAAGTCAGAGTCCAGTGGCACCTTTAAGACTAAGAAAGTTTAATTCTGGGTATAAGCATTCATGTGCATGCACACTTCTTCAGATACCTGAATTCATTCATAAATAAGAAGATATCCAATATCTGAAGAAGTGTGCATGCACGTGAAAGCTTATACCCAGAATTAAACTTTGTTGGTCTTAAAGGTCTTAACTGGACTCAAACTTTGTCCTGTTGCTTCAGACCAACACAGCTACCCCACCTGAGCCTAGACCACAGCATACCAAATATATTCAGATGAGAGAATCCCGAATCCCGAATCCGAATAATACCAAATATTTTTTCTTTGCCCACCCCGAATGGCTACCCACTTGAACCTATCTCGAATGATAAAGGTATACTAGCTGAGTTTCAGAGGTGGCCAGCAGATCAGTCCCTAAGGAGAGTTAACATTTCTAAGGCCCTTGTCTTCAACGGAGAGCCAGTGTGGTTCAGTGGTTAGAGAGCTGGGCTACGATTCGGGAGACCCAGCTTTGCATCCCCACTCTGTCCTGGAAACTGGATGGGTGACCTTGGGCCAGCCACACACCCTCACCTAAGCTACCTCACGGGTTTGTTTGGAGTATACGGGGAAGGAGGCGAGGAGACCAATGTAAGCCACTCTGGCTCTCCAGTGGGGAGAAAGGCACAAACAAAAGGTACAAATGAAGTAAACAAAAATAAAAATAAACACTCTGTTTAGGGCTGCACTGTAGATTTCTGCTCTACCCAAGCACATGCCATAAGATCTTAGTTAACTGACTTTTGTTGTTCAGTCGCACAGTCGAGTCCGACTCTTCGCGGCCCCATGGACCAGATCACGCCAGGCCCTCCTGTCTTCCGCTGTCCTCTGACGTTGGCTCAATTTCATGTTCGTTGCATCGATGACACTGTCTAACCATCTCATGCTTTGCCGTCCCCGTCTTCTTTGACCTTCAATCTTTCCCAGCATCAGGGTCTTCTCCAGTGAGTGCTCCCTTCTCATTGGGTGGCCAAAGTATTAGAGCTTCAGTTTCATTATCTGGCCTTCCAGGGAACAGTCAGGGTTGATTTCTTTGAGGATTGACTGATTTGATCTCCTTGCAGTCCAAGGGACTCTCAAGAGTCTTCTCCAGCACCATAGTTCAAAAGAATCTATTCTTCGGCGCTTGGCCTTCCTTATAGTCCAACTCTCGCAGCCATACATGACTACTGGGAATACCATTGCTTTGACCATGCGGACTTTTGTTGGCAGGGTGATGTCTCTGCTTTTTATCATGCTGTTTAGGTTCGCCATCGCTTTCCTCCCAAGGAGCGGACGTCTTTTAATTTCATGGCTGCAGTCACCTGTCTGTTATTTTTTTTTAACCTGCCCGCTTGCTGTTTTGTGCAGATTCACTGTTTCTTTTTAATTGCGTTTCTGCAGGTTTTTTAGAGGTGTGTTCATTAGTAGTGTGAGATGGTCAGGGGATGATATTAATTTCATCCGGTCTTTCTTGGTTTTAATCCTACCAGCAATTCCATTTTGGCCAGATTCTTGGTGACCTACAGAGCAGTCCTAAGAAGATCTTTGATTCACACGGAAGTTCATTCAATGAGGCGAACTCCCCAGAAAGCAATTTAATGTTCCCTCTAAGCTGTGAATGCTTGTGAGCAAAAATTCTACTTTGTGAGCTACTGGCATTAAAGTTGTGAGCAGGTGATATGGCTACTGCATCAATTAGTTTGCTCTGGAGCCATCCTTCCTGAGCTAAGATACAAATGAACCGGGGGCTGAAAAACTGTGAGCTAGCTCACACTGACTCAGCTTAGAGGGAACACTGGATAGCATGGTTAAGAAGTGGGGCTTTGAGAGTTACCAAACATAGTCTTCATCTATGAAGGCTCTGACATCAGTATGTAAATGGCTACTATCGGGGCTATTTTGGGGCAGGAACGCACAGGAACGGAGTTCCGGCTGGCTCCCAAGTTGGCCACGCCCAGCAGGAACTCATTAGTATAATAGGCCACACCCAACAGCAGAAACTCATTAGGATTGGCTACATTAGGGGTGCGTGGCCTAACATGCAAAGGAATTCCTGCTACAAAAAAGGCCCTGGGTTTTGACAACAAACAAGGTAAACAGAATAACAAGCAAAAGGTGGGTGTGGCTGGATAACCACACTTCTGGTAACATGGGGGTGCGGCCTAATGTGCTAATGAGCTGTGCTGTCAGGGGTGTGGCCTAATATGCGAATGAGTTTCTGCTGTTGGGTGTGGCCTATTATGCTAATGAGTTCCTGCTGGGCTCTTTCTACAAAAAGAGCCCTGGATGAAAAAAAATTGATAAAACGTGCTTGTGGCCAATTCTTCTGCTTTAAATCCAGTTTTCCAGCAATTGTCCTGAAGCCAATTTTTTCAAGAGAAAATTACATGGTGATTCCCCTTCCTCCCCATTCTCATTGCTTACATGCTGTAAACTTGTATACTAAGAGGAAAATACTGGAAGACTGTCTTGGGGGGGGAAAAGAAAGCACACTAGCTTTGTGGCTTTATAATCCTCCTATTCATTCTGATATGACAAACACCAGCTCTTGCCACCAGAGGGCGACTTCAAACAGCATTCCCAAAGCCAAAGTGATATGGCAAAATCACCTTGTGGTAACTTTATCATCATCACTGCACATAATATGTTCTGGACGACCTAGGAACGTTTGCATGTACATTGGTATAAATGTGCATACAGTTCTTCCTTCCCTGGCAAAAAGAATGAAAAGGCTGTGGGAACTGGTCATATGCACGTACGGATGTTCAAGACTTTACCCTGGGTCATACATAGCGATGAACTTGTTGGGGCCATGAATTTGTTGTTGTATGATGGGTACAATTTTGCTAGTATGGCAATTGGGTGAACCAGTTCTATCTCCACCATTGATGGAAATAGTTTCTAAAAAGCTGATTCTGTTCGTTGAAAACCTGAGCTTCTCAAATGTCAGACTATCAAGTGAGCCATCTACTTATATATATTACATTTATATCTTGCTTTCGTTCCACAAGGCTCAAAGCACAATGTCTCCACTCCATAATGGCACAAACCTCAGCTATTATCTGCTTAGAATCAGGAATGGAACTGCTACATACACCTTTTGATTATTACCTGATAACTGAGACAAAGGTTGTATGATAATTTCAGTACGCCATCTTATGCATTCAATGTATTAGCACTAGTACTTTATGAGGTTTTGTTTTATCTTACTGTATTGAATTTTAAATTGTTTTTATGTGAATGTACGGTCACCTATAGACCAATTATGTAAGCCGCCCTGAGCCCGCTTGCGGGGTAGGGCGGGGTATAAATCGAATAAATAAATAAATAAAAATAAATAAAACCAGGAAATCGAGGCAAATAAGGTCAAAGCAGCAGGGGACAGATCCCTCATCCTATCTGTTCCTCTGGCAAGGACTTTGCAGACGCAAAATACTCGGGAAAACGAATAGTAGCACATCTTCTCCAGAATGGATAGAACTCTTGCATTTCTGTCACTCCAGAAATGCCCTGGTTCAGTCAAGACACAAGAAAGGGGCCTCACAGATGCCGTAGTGCACTGTGTCTAGCACAATTCCAAGCCACACTCATCTGGGGGGGGGAATTTAACCCACCCCCGGTGTATTTTTTTAACATTTCAGATTTTTCTGTAAACCTGGGGGAGGGGCTTTCCCCAAGTTTGCAGAAAAAAATCCGATTTGGGTAAACGTGCCTCTGATCTGCAGATTTAGAGATCTGCAGAAGGGGACCACAGCTGAGAAATAGATTTCTGTGTCCAGGGCCGCGACCATAAACTCATAACAAGAGTTATATAATGTCAGTGGTACCCTGCATATATTGCAATTCCTGTTTCTGCGCAGTCATGCACACATCACAAAAATGACTGTCATAGCTATTCTTTCTCCTCAGGAAGGAGCAGTTTTATGATGGGGACCCAGGAGCATTAATGAAAAGAACAATCATAAAAGGGGGGGGAGGGACCATGACAACTAAACTAGTGCAACTCTGATGTAGATTTGTACCATGCTTTTCAAAACAATAGGTCAGCGCTCCAATTATGGGGAGGAAAGGTGCAGGGGGGGCTTTTAATGAAACCCATGCATCTTACACCCCAAGTCCTGGTCAATTTGCCCCCCTTCTAGCTATACAGTAACTGGGAGTAAGAATCACATTCTCTTTGCTCTCCTCTAACTCTAACACCGCAGTATGTTTGAATAAGAGTAGGCAGGGCAAACTCAGAACCCGCATCTGTATTACCTCCAGCAAAGGTTGTTTTGTAATTGATGGTATGCTTCACTTTTGTTATAAACTAACCATGGGCTTTGAGCCCAGCAATACATATGATATCCTCTGTCTAGGGCTGTCCCTGATTAAAAACATACGAGCTTTAATCAACCATTGATTAAATTTTCACATACTTGCATGTGAATTAAAAAACGCACAGTTGCTAAGAGGAACAAAGACATATTTGATGCAGGGCCGTGTCGCGGCAGGGACCTTCTTAGGAGAGGCAATCTCTGTCTTGTAAATGCTGGAGGAAGCCTTCTTCTAAGATGCCCACAGATGTTTTTTTTTTAAAACATTCCTATTAAAAATATTATTATTTTTTTTAAAAAAGAATGTATCTTCAGTGAATGAAGGGAACCTTTTTAATTGATTAAAAGATTTCTCAGCTCATCTAACCGAATAATGGATGAAAATTCGCAGCCCTAACTCTGTACCATTAATATCAGTAGCTTTCCCTGTATGCAGCTAACACAGTCAAGGTATAAAAGTGGGGGGCCCAACTCACCACAGGTCCTGTTTGTGGTCCCGCACGACAGGGAGAGTCAGTGGGGTGATGGGCGGCTATGATGGCCACATCCTGCAAGGCAGGACAGGCTAGGCTTGCCAAGTCCCCCTGGGGGGCGGGGAAACCCCCGCCCCAGAGGCCCATTCCCGCCGCCGCATCGGGCCCCGGGGGGACCTCCACCCTGACGTGCACGTCACCAGGAAGTGAGGGTACCACGCCGGGCATGCTGGGGGCGGGGCCACAGTCACCCGAGGGAAAACTCTATGGTTTTCCCTCGGATGGTCATGGCCCCGCCCCCAGCGTGCCCAGCATCGTCACGTCACTTCCTGGTGATGTGGATGCGGCGCGAGCGCTTCGGGATTGACCCAGGAGTCCCCCGCTCTGGAACAAGGTGAGACTTGGCAACTCTAGGAAAGGCTGTGTGGGCAGCTTGGGGGCCAGGTGGCAGCAGTGTCAGGAAAATTTGTCCCTCCCCTTCCCAGGCAGGCCTATGATGGGACCTGAACTGGGCCCAGGGGAAAGGGAAGGGGAGGGACCATGGGGGGGGGGCCACGACAAAGCACACCATGCCGCTTGGCCACCAGACCTCACAGTCGAGTTATAAAGCTATCCTTCTGGTATCTCATTTATGGTAGAGCCATATCTTTTGCTATACAACACTGAGCTTTGTTTGCAAATATCATGATGGTGCTGTTAGAGAGGAAAGTGGGTTTTTTTGGAAAAAGACAGCTTCACTTCACATTTAAGTACTAAATTAAAAGAAAGGAAAGATCCCCAGAAATTATCCTTAAACCAGTACCAAAACAGAAGAATAGCACTTACGTCTTCAAAGCAGTTGCTCTTTCAAAAGTGGATCCAGATAGCGATGACCTATGTTTCAACAGATATTCACCTTCTTTTTGGATGCAAATGGGGTTCAGGTTTTTTTGGACGTGGTTAAAAGCATCCCCCTGCTCCCAACTCATCAAAATGGCTGAATGTTTTACCTTGAACGCGTAGCACTGTTGCTTCACAGTCCTTAAGGTTGGCTAAAGTCAGGGAAGGAGAAAAGGATCCCGGGACCGGTGGGTGGCAGAATCACAGTGTAATTCAATGCACATAATAAAGCCAGTAAATGATGTTAAAAAGAATAAATGTGATAGGAAAGACCATTCTGGACCACTTGTCTATGGAATTTACATCAGTCAAGTCTGGGATTTTGACTTTGAGCTGCGACGCTCTTCTCCTCAAGCGTCCCTTTTGATGGACCGTGTGCCGATCCAAAGTGCTCCGGCTGTAGAGGTCTCTAGTGGACGCAGGGACTCGGTAATGGATGCTGGCACTGTCGTAGGAATACATGGTGGCTCTCGGGTCATTTGTGCTTGCGAGCACGTCAGAGCTGCTGATTTCGTTCCTCATTTCCAGGGTGGTAAGGAGTATATTCCCACGGGCATCAACCTAAAAAAGAAGCATGCTTTAGAGATTATCTTGAGTTGGTTAGTGCCGCTTTACACTCTTGCACATTAATGAGCTGCTTATGAAACAGCTGTGCTGCTTGGGTGCCAAAAATAAAAGCGGGCAGAGTTGGCAACTTTAAGCCGCCAGTTCTGGCCAATGTTTTGAAGTAATGTTAACAAGATTTCTGAGAGAGGACCTTGGTTAAGAAATTACTTCAGCTATCACTCTTGCTTTTCTTAATGCGGTACCATATTTATTTGTTAGGATTTCAGACTTGTTCTTGCATGTGTCTCTGGCAGCAATAATGTGTTTCAGCTCTGGAAGGAGAGTTCTTCACAATATCCACAAGTGTACATTAGGAGATGTCTGGATAATAGGAAGATGGCAGGAACACACAGGAACGGAGTTCCGGATGGCTCCCAAGTTGGCCACACCCAACAGGAACTTATTAGCATAATAGGCCACACCCAACAGCAGAAACTCATTAGGATTGGCTACATTAGGGGTGTGTGGCCTAACATGCAAAGGAGTTCCTGCTACAAAAGAAGCCCTGGGTTTGGACAACAAACAAGGTAAACAGAATAAGAAGCAAAAGGTGGGTGTGGCTGAATGAGCACACTTCTGGTAACATGGGGGTGCGTCCTAATGTGCTAATGAGCTGTGCTGTCAGGGGTGTGGCCCAATAGGCTAATGAGTTCCTGCTGTTGGGTGTGGCCTATTATGCTCATGAGTTCCTGCTGTTCAGTGTGGCCTATTATGCTAATGAGTTCTTGCTGGGCTTTTTGTACAAAAAGAGCCCTGTTATACCTCTGGTACAAAGGGTAAGCAACTGGATTTTGGTCTCTGGGGTTTTCTGCATTTTCATTTTCCTCTTCTGTAAATTGCTGTTTCTTCGGGTGTGTGTGTGTGTGTGTATCTTGTTCCACATGTGTTTTGCTCCCTCTAGTGGTCAATCCAATATTACAGTGGTTTCTGTCCGACATATCTTCCTGCAGATTTAAACTGCAGGTTTTTATGCCAGGCATAAAGCAATGTAATACTAAATTGACTACTAAAGAATTGACCAGAATAGACCCCTCCCCCGCAGAAGAAACAGGAACTTACAAGCAAGGAAATTGAGAATGGAGAAAAGCCCTCTTTCACTGGGCAATTCTACAGGCCACTGAATGTATATCAGCGCAGTTGTATTTTCTATGAGGGATGGGGCCACGGGAGCTTCATGTTGCTGGCCAAGTATTCATATAATTTCAGAGAGGGAATATGCAGTGAAAATGTTGTGATGTCTCAGGGAGTCAGAATTAGGGTACAGTTCTAATTCACAAACACTGCCATCCTAACACCACCTTCCTAGAAGAAAGGGCCACTGAATAGACCTGAGTAGGGCTCTGAATAGACCTTCTCAGGACTACTCTCTACTTGATGTTGGCCTTTGGGCAAATTTCTTCATCTCTCACCTGTTAATATGGCCCAGCGCACCTGAAATTTGGCCTGATTCAGGCCCAGCCGTACTGAACAAAATGGATTTCATTCTGTGGAAACAATTCTGGGTTTGTATAGTTTTTCGGTGAGAAAGTGCTGAGAAATTAGACTGAGAAAGAGCTGAGATCAACAGGCCTTGCTGATATTCTTCCTGGGAAAATCCAGAAGGTATTCAAAACAACCTGAGAAGAAAGGCTTCTCAACTATTCAGACACTTTTAATACTGAAAATGGAATTTTGAACTGAAATGTGTCTTTTTTAAGTGATTTAGCAGTTTGATAGGCCGCGGTGGCTCAGAGGTTAAGATGCTGAAGCTGCAGACCAGAAGGTCAGCAGTTCGAGACCGTAGCACCGTGTGAAGGAGTGAGCTCCCGTCTCTGGCCCCAGCTCCTGCCAACCTAGCAATTTGAAAGCAAGAAATTGCAAGTAGGTAAATAGGCAAATAGATAAATAAACAGGCAGAAGACAGGAAGGCCTGGCGTGATCTGGTCCATGGGCTTGTGAAGAGTCGGTCTCAAATGTGTGACTGAACAACAACAAAAATAGGTACCACTTTGGTGAGAAGGTAACAGCATTCCATGCACCTCAGCGTGTAGTCATGCTGGCCACATGACCACGGAAACATCTTTAGACAGCGCTGGCTCTTCAGCTTAGAAACGGAGATGAACATTGCCCCCTAGAGTTGGATTTGACTAGCTTTCAAGCAAGGGAAACCTTTATATCTACTTTTTAGAGGACCTTAGAAAGTATCCAAACCCACAGTGTTATCATAGTGTTGTGATAACGAAGCATAAGTTACATGGCTTTTTAACTTCGCTCTAAGTGTTTTTGGAAGCCTTTTCAGGAAGCAGGAGGCAAAACCCCAGCAGAAGTCAAGAACTGGTTAAAGAGAGCAGTCTGATGTCATGCTAACAAGATATTAATGCTACTGAGAGGGCAACGTATTCATATTAACCGTCCTGGCAGGGTTAGAGTGCGGAAGAAGATACAAGCAGCTACAGAGATGTGAAGTGTAAAATCCTGATGTCTCAGAACCAATGTTGCCTGCCATTAAGCTGGACAGAGCAAAGTCTCATGCCCAAGTTGGACCTCCAAGTCTAAAAATCTTCTATCTACCTGCATGATGATAGAAATTAAGCAGATACTTGTCCTATTCAAAATCCCAGAATTCAATGGTGGGTGATGAATAGGACAAAAAGCAAGACGAGATGCCCCCAACGTTTAGTTGACACATCAACACTGGGAAGCAAGGTATAGCACATCCACAACAACCTTGAAAAACCAAGACAAGAAGCACACAAGGAAACAAGTGGCATTTGTTTTGGGGAACATGGAAGATATTATGAGTATATGCCTTTTGTCTACTTGGCGAAAGAGGTATTAAAGTGTGGAAAAATTATATCCATGCTCCAGTGCCTACCACTGTAATGGGGTACTCCCTCCCCCCGTGCCATCCCTGATTAAGGGAAAAGGTAGGGAAGGTCCAGGACAGGGCAGTTAGTTGGAGTGGGGAGAGTGAGTGAGCTGAATTTCTTTTGGTAGTGTCCATTTTGTGGGGTTTAGCTTTAAACTTGAGTGGTTGGGACGGTGTGTTAGTGGTACAGTGGGACTAAAAGCCAGGCTGTTCTAGACTCAATATTACCATGTAACCAACCATCTCTTGTTATTCCTCTGCTACTATTCTATTTTTACTTACTTTTAAGTGTCCTTGTGTGTAATGCACTGAATTCATCTAATTCATCATATGTGCTCATCTCCTTTTACTGAAAGGGTGATCAAAACTTTCCAGTCACTGAATGACTAATAATAAATTCATCTTTCCACTGTTTCTGTATTCTATGTTCATATGTAAGTCTTAGGCATTTTCTCTTTATTTATCTCACACCTTTCTTTTCCTCTTGGTTGTGTATTTTGATTAATTTCATCTTGTGTGTCTCACACCGCCTCAATAAACCACTGAATTAACTCCATTTAAGCCATTGGGTCTATGTGTTCTTCACTGGTTTGGCAGGGTCCACTGGGATAAATAGGACCTCAATTAACATCCCCCACAGTTACCCATGTATAGCATGTAAGGAACTGTAGCAGAATTTACTACCATAGTAGTTTTAAGTCTGTTTGGGGGAACTCTGAGGTTTCTTGGAAGCATTCAGGGTTCCTCAGTGAAAAATCAGTAATGGTGTAGAAGCTTCCTTGAAAGGTATCTTGCTCACCATCATGGGAATATAAAACAGTTTTGTAGTGATTTCCTTCCTTCCTCCCTCCCTCCCACTTTGAGCTGGTGTGTGGCAGACAAGTCAATGTTAACAAAATTCATGAAGAAAACATTTAGCCAGTGTGGTGCAGTCATTAAGAGTGCTAAATCTAGGATCTGGTAGACCCAGATTTAATTTCTACTCTGCCACGAAGCTGGTGTGACCTTGGGCCTCCTTCTCAATCTCAGTTACCTCATAGGGCTGAGAAAACAATGGTGTTCCCACAGGGGCCAAAAGGGAGGGGTATATACATATCTAAATTAATAAATGCATAAATGAGTATAACCCATTATAGCCAAGTAGAAACTCTGTATTCAGAGGCAACATAACCTCTTAGATGTTGGAGACAACCAGGGGTTGTTTCGTAGAAAAAGAGCTAGGGGAACTCATTAGCATAACTCATTAGCATATACCACACCCCCTGACATCACCGGAAGTGTTTCATAAGGCCACACCCCCTGACATCACCGGAAGTGTGTCATAAGGCCACACACCCCGCCCCCAACGGTCCCGGCCGCCGCCACCGGCCTTGCAGCTCCACTGCCGAGCCCCATGAGGGGCCCGGCGGTGGACCTGCAAGGCCAGCAGGAGTGCAAGGAAGCCCCGCGAAGGCCCTCCCTGGCCCCAGGCAGGCAGGGGTGGGGAGAGACAGGGAGGAAGCAACTTACCCTCCCTCTTCTCCTGCCTCCTCCTGGCTGAATGAGGGCCGGAAGCAAGGGGGCGGGGCTTCATCATGTGCCCCGCCCCCCATACCTCACCCGGGGGAACTGCGATCCCCCGTGATCCCCCCCCAAATGACCTCTGGAGACAACAATCAGAGACAGCTCTTGCTTTATTGTGCTGAACTGTGTCATAAAAGATGTGGGAATAAACTGTACATATCTCATATGCTTTTAATTAATGAAAAATCCAGTGGATAAATTAAATGTTATGATGTATTCACCTAAAGTAGGAGTGTAAATATCATTAATGTTGATCTATAGTTTCTGCTCAGTTGTAAAGAGAAATAATTCACAAGTGCTAATAGTTTAAACTGATATTTGTATGGGTCCCTTTGTTCACTCATTGCTTATTAGATGACAAGTAGTGGACGAATCACTGTTTTAATTTAAAGTGTTATGGATGAGGCTGCTATGTTTTTAATGAGCTTTTAAAATCATTTCAGGCTTCCCAATCCATATAAATCATAGGGCTATTCATTTCCCCCCTGAATTATAGGTTTTTCAATACGTAACATTTTTTTTATCAGATCACTAACAAATTAACACATTTCTCAAAATAGAGAGAGGAAATTATCTGTTATATTTTGCTCAGTTTTTCTCCCTGTCCAACTCCAGAGACTTCTATGAGAGTTGGCTCAATAGATAATTGGATCTTTTCACTGCAAATAAACAATGCAGGGTGTCCTAAAATGTAGACAGAATTGCTGTTCATAGAACCTGTGTATAGTTACGGTTAAGTGGCTTGGCTAGTGGAAGAACATGGCGTTAATAGTACATACAACATTGGGTGAAGGGAGTGAGAAGGATGCACCTTGGAAACTGACCATCAGCTTCCATCACATGATGTGAAGGCTGAAGATCTGCAGTGGAAGAGGGAATTGGCAAAACTTTAGAAGGTTTCCATAGTATCCAAGTTCCAAACCCGTTATTTTCATTGCCACTCACTTAAGGGGGGGGGGAGAGTTGGAGACACATTTTTCAATTACAAACACTGTGACAGATTTGAAGAGGACATTATTTGACATTAGAAACACTTGTTGCATATCTGAAGAGGAGTAAGCTAAATAAGGTCCATGGCATCATAAAAATAGATCACCCAGAACTGTGACAAGGGCAAGGTGAGTGAGGCATTTGCCCTGGGTGCACAAAGTTGGGGGGGGGGGGTGCAGAAAAAGAACATCAAGACTAAAATAAATATTGCACTTTTTAAAAAAACTCTTGTTATTTATGTATTTACCTTTTAACCAAAATAACTACTATGGAAGTATAGAAGGTACAGTTTTATATTCTTGCCTTGGGTGCAAAATTAGCTAGTTATGGCTCTGGGATCATCACTATGATCCTGACGTTACTGGGAATTTTTCCATGATGATGATGATATCCCACAAGTGGGATTTGAAGTAGCTTTGGCCTAGACCACTCATTCCCAAAGTGGGCAATACCACCCCCTCGGGGGCACTGGGCTGGAATGATCCAAGTGCAGATCCACAAACTGCATCTTTTCGTCCACTTCTTGAAGGTAGATGTCCGGGGGGGGGGCACTAAGTAATTTTTTTCCTGAAAAGGGGGCGGTAGGTCAAATAAATTTGGGAACCTCTGGCCTAGACAGTGCCTGCACGTGTGTAATAAAACAAACAATCCTGATAGGCTCACTCTGACAGGAAATATGCAAAGTTGATATTTGTAGTGCTGTTGCCTCCCATACACAGTCTCCGTTTGGAGGGAGAAGCCCCTTGAAACCCACTATCAAAGCACTTCCCATTCATGATGTGGGGCATATTCCTTTCGTATTGCCTGATCCAATCACCAGCCCTTCATATCCACAACCATAAGGACAGAAAATTAGGAGGGGGGGAATTAAAGAACAATAGATAATTTGAGGAAATACAAGGTCCCAGATAATTAGATCCCATTTGAAACATTAGTAGAGCCTGCTGAATCAGACCAGCGGTCCATTTAATCCGGGATAGTGTTCACATAGTAGCCAACCAGTTGCCCCAGGGAGCCAAAGAAACAGGACACAGAGGCTCCGATGCTGCTTCTCAGCACTGATATTCAGAGGCCCCTGTAGATGGAGGTTCCCTTCAGTCACCATGGCTAATAGCAGCTGATGGACCTCTCCTCTATGACTCTGTCTAACCACCTGTTAAAGCTATTTAACATCACTGCCTCCATGAGCAGTGAATTCCAAGTTTAACTATTCGTTGAGTAAAAAAGTATTTCCTTTTGTCTGTCTTGATTCTGTTTCTCAATAACTTCAGTTGGTGGTCCTGAGTTCTCGTATTACGGGAGAGGAAGGAAAAGATTCCTCTATCCACTTTCTCTACCCTGTGCATACTTTTATAAACATCTACCATTTCTCCCTTTAGCCATCTTTTCCCCTAGACTGTAAAGTCCCAAACTGTCCAGCCTTTTCTCCTAGGAAAAGTGCTCCAACCCCCAATCATCTTGGTTGCCCTCCTTTGTACTTGGCAGTATCCTTCATTACTTGCAATTACCCTCCATTGCAAGAACTGTACTTGGCAGTATCCTCTTTGAGATACACAATCATAGAATCACAGAGTTGGAAGGGACCTCCAGGGACAACTAGTCCAACCCCCTGTACAATGCAGGAAATTCACAAATACCTCCCACATCCCCAGTGATCTCTGTTCCATGCCCAGAAGATATAAAAAAAAATGTCCAGGATCCCCGGCCAAACTGGTCTGGAGAAAAAATGCTTCTGGACCCCAAAGTGGCAATCAGCATTTCCCTGGGAATGTAAGAAACAGCCAGAAGAACTAAGTACTGATAGGATGACCAGAACTGTATGCAGTATTCCAAATGAGGTTGCTCCATAGATCTATACAGGGGCATTACAATATTGGCCATTTTATTTTCAGTTCCTTTCCTAGCATGGTGTTTGCCATTTTCACTGCTGCCACATCCTGGGTTGACATTGTAATTGAGCTTTGTATTACAAGTCCAAGAGCTCTTTTAGTCTCTGTTCCAGCCAGTTCAGATCTCACTAGGATTTTTTCTTCCAGTATGCACCACTTTACACTTATCCATGCTGAACTTCATTTGCCACATGGTTGTCCACTCGCCAACTTAGTGAGATCCCCCTGTAGCTCTTCACAACCTGCCTTGGTTTACACCATCCTGAATAATTTGCAAATGCGGCTACGACTCACACCCAATTACAAATAATTTATGAACAAATTAAATAGCACTGGCCCCCCAAACTGATCCCTGTGGAACTTCATTACTTACTTCCCTCCGTTGCAAGAACTGTCCATTTATTCATACTCGTTTTGCTTCCTGTTGTTTGACCAATTTTTCAGTCCGTAAGAGGACCCACCCTTTTATCCCATGACTTTTAAGCTTACACAGGAGTCTTTGGTGAGGCATCTTGTCTAAGTATATGATGTTTCGTAAGTCCAAGTATGTGATGTTTGCTGGATTGCTATTACCCACATGCTTCCCTGGAGGACCCTTCCAACTCTATGATTCTGTGATTCTATTATTCCTTTTGCAGGAATCCTGCCTCACCAACCCTCATGGATTTCTCTGAGCAGGTTGACAAGCACATCCAACATGGCAGACAAGCTACAACACTGCAAATGTGTTTCTGAGGGTTGCCAACCTCCAGGCAGTGGCTAGATATCTCCAGGGATTACAACTGATCTCCAGGTGACGGAGATCAGTTCACCTAGAGAAATGGCCACTCTGGAAGGTGGACTATGGCATCAGGGCTATTTTTGGGCAGGAACGCACAGGAACGGAGTTTCGGCTGCCTCCCAAGTTGGCCACGCCCAGCAGGAACTCATTAACATAATAGTCCACACCCAACAGCAGAAACTCATTAGGATTGGCTACATTAGGGGTGTGTGGCGTAACATGCAAAGGAGTTCCTGCTACAAAAAAGCCCTGGGTTTTGACAACAAACAAGGTGGTGTGGCTGGATAACCACACTTCTGGTAACCTGGGGATGCGGCCTAATGTGCTAATGAGCGGTGCTGTCAGGGGTGTGGCCCAATATGCTAATGAGTTCCTGCTGTTGGGTGTGGCCTATTATGCTAATGAGTTCCTGCTGGGCTTTTTCTACAAAAAGAGCCCTGGGA
>NW_015167074.1:413259-418889 GCF_001447785.1 Gekko japonicus
TCTTTCCTGACCTTTCGCTTCCTCAGCCCCTTCGAACCTGCCTCAATATAAATGAAACGAAAACGGATATGAAAACCGTGTGAGTCAGTTACCTGAACTTTACTCACGTCCACCTTTCTCTTGTCACTACTGGCCTTTTCTGCCGCCTTCTTCTGTTGCTGAGGGCCTTTCCCAAAGAACGTGTAGTTTACAAATGCGTATTCCAGCAAGGCGAGGAACACAAACACAAAACAGCCCATTAGGTAGATGTCGATTGCTTTCACGTACGGAATCTTTGGCAGTGTCTCCCTGAGATGAGTGCTGATGGTAGTCATCGTCAACACAGTGGTGATTCCTGGGATGCGAGAGAAGAGCCGGCGTCAGGCAACTCTGTACACAGGAGACACCACCAGTATGCTAGTGGACTTTCCCAATGGATTTGAAATACAGGTCCCATTTGCACATCTTTGCAGCCTAATGTAGGGAGACAGTGAGTAGTGACAGTGAGGGAGAAATGGCATCTTATATGGGGATGCTAAGAAGTGATGCATGACTATGGCCCCGGTCACACGGGCCAGATAATGGGCGGGGGGGAGGCGTGGCTGTTCGCCCCGGAGCAAAATAAAGCGCGGTAGCTTGATCACACGGTCCCCCGAGTCTCCGTGCTTTGGCTGTTAGCTGGTGATCACACGGCGACGCTGCAGCATGGCAAAGTTTGTGCGCATGCGCAGTTCTGCGGAGCAGCACTGCTTTCAGTTTTGTGTTTGTGCGCATGCGCTTACAGAAAACATCTGGTTTGCGAGGGGACGTGGACAGGCGCCGGATGCCACGGGATACTAGTGCTCCCATGATCAGGCACCCACCTGTGCCGCACGTTTTCCAGATACTAGTGCACTTTCCTTGGTACTTTTTAACTCCACATCTTTGGTAGGACGCCATGGGTTGGCCACGGGTGCGCTACGCTTCCCAGATGTTGCGGTGTGATCGCGCCCCAAAAATCTGCCCAACATTCATGCCTTTCGCACGGCAAATTCTCCGTGTGACCGGAGCCTATGAATGGCTTCCTCGAACTCGTTTTGCTTACGTACAAGCTGAACTCCTGATCAACGTTTACAGCTGATGTTCTACTTAAGTACTGTGACAAGCAGCTTTCTTTTTTTTCTTTTCTTAAAATTTAAAAGAACAGTTAAAAAATAGGAAAGCAAATCCTGATGTTTATGCAGAGCAAACAGGGAAGTGTCGATTTTATGTGTTGCTGACGATTCTAAGAGGGGCATCCATTTTTCTTGGAGGTTGTCAGGGACAGGTTGATTTTCAGATCAAAGGATACTAGTGGAAACTTTGTCCTGTAGAAAAAAGTCCCACAACTTCAGATACCAGTCGCTCAGGCCAAGCAGCTTTCCACTTCCACAGCAGCTGCTTGTGCTATAGGGTGATGGCTGGAGGGTGCCTTGGTAATAAGTTACAAGCACATGCCAACTTCGAGAGAGCCAGTTTGGTGTAGTGATTAAGAGCAGTGGACTCTAATTTGGGAGAAT
This sequence comes from Gekko japonicus, assembly GCF_001447785.1. Taxonomy (NCBI): domain Eukaryota; kingdom Metazoa; phylum Chordata; class Lepidosauria; order Squamata; family Gekkonidae; genus Gekko; species Gekko japonicus. Next base: position 414,777 of record NW_015167074.1, read on the forward strand.
TGGGTTTGATTCCCCACTCCTCCACATACAGCTGCTGGTGTGACCTTGGGTCAGTCACAAGTTCTCTCAGAGCTGTTCTCTCAAGAGCAGGTCTCAGTCAGAGCGCTCTCAGCCCCACCTACCTCACAGGCTGTCTGTTGTGGGGAGGGGAAGGGAAAGGAGATTGTAAGCCACTCTGAGACTACGGGTATAAATCCAATTTCTCTTCTTCATCTTCTTCATTGTCTTCGTTGTCTTTGTCTTCTTTGTCTTCATTGTTGCTGTCTTCGTTGTCATCTTTGTCTTCGTCTTCCTCCTTCTTTTTGCTGTTGCATTGCCCACTAATGAAATCTACTTGATTATCAGCATGTATTCCCCAGACCTGCGGTCATGACACTACGGCAGACCTATTTGCCAAGCAGGGAACCACTTGAAGTTCATCCTCACTTTGTGCCTCTGCAGTTGGATGCATCCTTTAAATAACCCCGCAGCGGGTACATTTCCTGGTTTTTGTGCTCGTATAGTCAGTGGTGGTTATTGTGAAATGAACCCTTGGGCTTGGGACCCAGAATACCTGAAGGCCCATCTCCTCCTGTACTATCTAGATCTCCAGTTAAGATCTGCCTCTTAAGCCTGGCCAGTTTGGTGTAGTGGTTAGGAGCATGGACTCTGAACTGGGAGATCTGGGTTTGATCCCCCACTCCTCCACATGCAGCTGATGGTGTGACTTTGGGTCTATTACCAGTTAGTTCAGGGTGTCTGTGGTGGAGAGGGGAAGGGAAAGGAGATTGTAAGATGCTCTGAGACTCTGAGTGAAAGGCAGGGTATAAATCCAATCTCTCCTCCTCCTCCTCCTGCCCCCCCCCGTTCTGTGCCTTCTTTCTCTCTGTGCTCTTACCTTCAGAGCTGAAGCAAGAGATGGCACTTCACTTTTGGAATACCCTCCCCCTTGAAGCTTGCCTGGTACCTCTCTGCGTTTGGGCTTCCTTTCCCCTGCTTGCTACATCTCCCCACCATACCAGTGCTCCATCAGTTTCTGCCCCCCAAATGCTGCGCTGCTGCTGTTGGGCCTGGCACCCTTAGATCTGGGGTGCATGGAACTGAGCAGGGAAAGTGTAGAACATATTTCTTCTTGGATGGCTAAAGTTTTTTTTTTTTTTTAACAGGAATAATATCATCCCCAACTGAGCAATGTCTCTTCTGGAGACAAATCCATGGTTTCTCAATGATTATCAGCCATGATAGCTAAATAGAAATCTCCACATTCAGAGACAGTGTGCTTTTGGTTTCAATAGTGGGGGGCAAAGAATCGGGGTTAATGGATGTGAGCTTCTTGAAGCATCTAAGTGGCATCTAAGTGGCCATTGTTGGACTGGACTCTGACTTGACCCAGAAACTGAATTCTTCTCTTGTTCTTATTTCACGATGCACAAGCCGGTCGTGAGACTTACTGTACCAACACAATGTCCTAAACCATGGTGACAGATCAAGATGGGTAGCCGTGTTAGTCTGTCTGTAGCAGCAGAAAAGAGCAAGAGTCCCGTTGCACCTGAAGGAGTGAGGAGTGACTCACAAAAGCTCCTACCCTGCCACATATTTTGTTAGTCTTTGGCCCCGGTCACACGGGAGACTTTGGCCCGGGAGAGGGACGGATCGGGGGCGCAGCAAACGGGCACGATCTCACTGCAACATCTGGGAAGCAGCATGCACCCGTCCCCGATCCGTCCCTAAACCCGGAAAACCCGCTGCAAAAAAGAACCTCCTACAGAGGAGGACTTATCTGAAGCACCGCTGCAAGTGTGGCTGTGGGATCGCCGCCGCACCCGTTGTCCGGGTCAATCCAGGCTCCCCGCGGAACTGCACATGCGCACACATGTGCAGTTTGGCTGTCGTGCTCTTTTTTCTGATCATGCCGGGGAGGAAGTGCGCGGCGGCTCAGGGGATCTATGTGATCCCACCGCCGCGTCTCTCTTTTGGTGTGGCTTTAGAAAGCCGCACTTTGTCCGTGCTACCCCCCCCCCCGTGTGGCAGGGGCCTTAAAGGTGCTACTGGACTTTTGCTCTGATAAACCATGGTATTACTATGTCTTTGTGGCAGCCCTGGCCTGGGTGGCCGCATGGTCAAGAGAAAAGATTACCTAGCGCCACTCTTGCAGCAGATGCATCATAGTTGATCCAGAAAGATACCCATGACAGAATTGTGATCAGAGTCGAAGGCATGTAGGTTTGCAAAATGAAGTAACCGATGTTTCTTTTGAGCCGAAAACTCAGCGACAACCGAGGGTATGCCCCTGTTAAACGCAAATGGGAAAAAAACATGATGCTAGGAATACCATTTTTTCTGTGTGGCTGTTTCTGATGTTTGACTTGTGAGGTTCAGTGCTTACCTGTTGCAAATTCCACTCTTTTTGAGATCATCTTGTAATCAATAATTGAGAATTGGGGGAGCTCAATTTTGTTCACTCCCGTGACTGCTGTTTCCTCTCCGTTCCAGTAGAACTCAATATCTTCAGTTGTGTATCCATCTGTAAAAGGAGGGGGAAAGTAACAGGATGACGTTTGTTGACAACCTTTTAATCTACTGAACTTTTGCTTTTTTTGAAGAACTACGGCAAGATGAACAGATTCCCCTGAGGAAGCCTGTTGGTGAAATGTGTAGAGATTTTTTAAAAATGTAACCGAGTAATAAAAAATATTTTTGCGTGGTTTTGCACCATCAGCCATGGCCCTATTTTTTAAACTCCTCTGACAACGTTTTTAAAAACAAGGTATTTTTATAAAGTTTTTAAGCAATGCCAATGACAATGAAACCTGCCTTGGGTTACGGTATACTCGGGAGAAATGTGGGTGTGCAACTTTCGAACCATTAAAAAGAATACAAATAAAGAAAAACAATGCAGGGGTATGACGCTGCCTTGTCCTGTCTCAGAACATTGGTTCAACAAAGTTGATATTGAGTGCGTTCGCGCATGCTAAATAATGCAGTTTCAATCCACTTCAGCGACTGTTTGCACATGGATTTTGCCATTTCATGCAGTAAAATCCAGTTGCAATGTGCACTGGAAGTGGATTGAAAGTGCACGTGCCTGGCAGCAGCTCTCCTGAATCTCAGGCAGAGAGAGGTCTTTCTCATTGACTGCTACCTGATGTCCTTCAACTGGACATGCCAGGGACTGAACTTGTGGCCTTCTGCAACCAAAACATCTATATATCTAATAGCCAAGTTGCCCCCTGAGTGCGGATCGCTAAATCAGCGCTCCGGGGGCACTTGGGGGGGGAGGGGGAGGTTTGTGCACACGTGGGCCAGTCCCCACGTGTGCACAAAAATCGAAAAAGTTGAAAAAAAAAATTCGGGGGGATGTTTAAATCCCCCCCAAAGTGACAGAGCGTCCCCTGCGCATGCGCAGGGAACGCTGTCTACCACTGAGCCACAGCCATAGGGGCCATCCCCTTGCACACAGCTCAATGCTCTCATGTGGAGTATCTACAAGTCAGTGAACGGTATCCATTTCATCTATCTATCTATCATCTATCAATCTATCATCTATCAATCTATCATCTATCTATCAATCTATCATCTATCTATCTATCTATCTATCTATCTGAAAAGTACTCAGAACGAAGAGTGATTTCAGCAAGAGTACTTTATTTAGTGGAGAACAAGACAAGGACCCCCGGCACGCAGGCCGGTATATATGCCCAGAACCCACCACCAAAACACACCCCCTAGTGACCCTATAGGTTATTTACAGTGGCCGAGAGTCTCATAGGCTCTCGGCCGCGGACCTTGCCCTCTGGTTGGTGCGGGCTAGGATCCGCTCTGCTATTGTTCTCACGGAACGAAGCTTTGGACTTGTGCGCGACCGCATGGCCCAACGGTCGCACACGTGGCAATATGGATACATTACACCCCTACCCCCATAGTCCAGACTACCCACACACAAAGTCCTGTAGGTACGCTGGGGTCTTCCGAGTCCTGGTGGAGCGGCGGGGTTCCGGGGTGACGGCCTGGGCTGCCCCGTAGTCCTGTGGCGGGGAGACGGGTTGCGGTGTGAGTGGCGGCAACGCCGGGGGCTCGGGTGTCACCGGAACTGGAACGGGTGTTTGGGTCTGTGGCTCCGGCTCGTTGGCTGAC
>NW_015167074.1:418947-419103 GCF_001447785.1 Gekko japonicus
TGGAGACCTCGTAGGATCGCGGCCCCCGCACTCGGACCACGCGAGCGGGGATCCAAGGTGGCCCTTGTGCATAGTTCCGCGCGTAGACTGGGTCTTCCGGGAAAAACCCTCTGGCGGCAGCATGCGATTCTGTCGCTGGTTCCACCTTGGGGGCCC
>NW_015167074.1:420660-519009 GCF_001447785.1 Gekko japonicus
TTGAACGCCGCCTCCTGAGCCGGGCCCCAGACCCATGGTGCGCCCTTGTCCAGGAGCCGGTGGAGGGGTTCCGCTACCGCAGCCTTTAGGGGAAGGAAGGAATGATAAAAATTAAGGAGGCCTAGGAAGGCCTGCAGTAGCCCCAGACCCATGGTGCGCCCTTGTCCAGGAGCCGGTGGAGGGGTTCCGCTACCGCAGCCTTTAGGGGAAGGAAGGAATGATAAAAATTAAGGAGGCCTAGGAAGGCCTGCAGTTCCGTCTTGGACGAGGGGGCTGGTGCGTTCGTTATCGCCGCCGTCTTCTCCGCCGTGGGATGGATGCCTTGTGCGTCGACCGCAAACCCCAGGAACTCCACCTTGGGGACTCCCAGCAGGCACTTTTCCCGTTTCACCTTCAGTCCGGCCTGGTCGAAGCGTTGCAGGACGGTGCGGAGGCGGTCGGCAAACGTGGCGGCGTCGGGGGCGGCGATCAACACGTCATCTAAAAAGGGTTGCACACCGGGGATGCCTTTTAAAAGAGAGTCCATAAAAGATTGAAGAATCCCCGGCGCCACGGAAACCCCGAACTGGAGACGGTGAACCCTGAAAGCCCCCTTGTGAGTGGCGATGGTCTGGGCCTCTGCTGTGGCGGCGTCCACTGGCAGCTGTTGATAAGCCTGAGCCAAGTCTAGCTTACCGAATATGCGAGCCCTTGAAAGTGCCGCCAACACGTGGCTGACCACCGGTACCGGGTACGCGTGGTCTTGTAGTGATTTGTTAAGTGTGCACTTATAGTCCGTGCAGATCCGGACGTCCCCATTTGGCTTAACTGGGGTCCATCTATCTAGCAATCATCTATCTATCTATCTATCTATCTATCTATCTATCTATCTATCTATCTAGCAATCATCTATCATCTATCTATCTATCAATCATCTATCTATCTATCATCTATCTATCTATCATCTATCATCTATCTATCAATCATCTATCATCTATCTATCAATCATCTATCTATATCTATCTATCTATCTATCTATCTATCTATCTATCTATCATCTATCTATGCTCATACGTCTATCACCGTAAGCAGAAATCAGAACCGAAGAAAATATTTTAAAAGACCTTAGTATTATTTCTCTTATATTTGATTATTGCGCCTATGAATTTTGCCACTGAGAGGGTGACAATACCCATTTCATCTGGAAACTGTTAATTCTTGTACCACTTCTGATTCTGAAAGGAAAGTAGCTTCATTATTGTTACTGTCTTCCAGACACACACACACACACACACACACACAAGTCACCAGAAAAGAACAAGGGTGCAGAAGCAGCTTAAAGATTAACAAAATATGTGGCAAGGGATGAGCTTTTGGGAGTCACTGCTCACTTCTTCAGATATCTGAAGCAGTGACCCTGCCACATATTTTGTTAGTCTTTAGGTGCTACTGGACTCTTGCTCTTTTCTGTTGCTACAGACTAAGAACGGGCTGCCCATCTTGATCGACCTCCACAGATTCACACACCTCCTTTTAATGGAGAGTATTAAATGTTTAGTAACTACCACAAATTATGCAGTCGAGTTTCCTGCATTTGGGGAAATAGCAGGGGTCAGCACACCCGGAGTGCAATGGATGAGCCTCACCCTGAGAAAACCTCCTTCGTGATCAAGTTGCCGCATGACGGAGTGAGCTCCCATCTCTAGTTCCAGCTCCTGCCAACCTAGCAGTTTGAAAGCAAGAAATCGCAAGTAGATAAATAGGTACCACTTCAGTGGGAAGGTAACAGCGTTCCGTGCGCCTTGGTGTTTAGTCATGCCGGCCACATGACCACGGAAACGTCTTCGGACAGCGCTGGCTCTTCGGCTTTGAAACGGAGATGAGCACCGCAACCCTAGAGTTGGATTTGACTGGCTTTCGAGCAAGGGAACCTTTACCTTTTTATTAAGCCGCCCTGAGCCTTTGGGAGGGCGGGATAGAAATTAAATAAATAAATAAATAAAAATAAAATAAAATAAATAAATGTTTATGAAAACAATCACAAAGTCCACAGCTGAAAACAATTTTTGCAGATGCTTATCTGGCTGTCTCCCAAAGGCAGCATGAAAGTAATGCAGAAGAGCGGCAAGGCCAAATTAAGAAGTTAATCGGAACAACAGGTCTAAATTCTATAGACAAACGTGGAAAGTTTTCAGTATTACGTTTCTGGAACGGGTGGATCACATTTTGATAATCCTTTCTTGTTCACCCTTTTACTCCTTTGAAGTCAAAGCTTTGAGAAGTCCCCCCCCCCCCCAGTTCCAGACCAAAATTAGTACTGATGCTCATAAAAGGGAAACTTGCAGTATAAGATTTTTCTTGGACTATGCTAAAAAATGCAACATCTGGCTACTTCTAGAGAACGTACTGCGAAATAAGGTGCCCACCAGCAAAGCAGGAGGTGAAATAGCCCTTCAAACAGCTGCAGGGGGCAGTCAAGACTTGCTGTTTGATGCTCTGCTTTCTGTAGGAACGAGAGGACTCTCTCACACACACACCCTCAGCAGTCCCTGCTGGTTTGCATATTCCTCACATTTGTTTTTCACTCATCCCATGTGACTACAGTATCACTACAGTGTAAACCTTTATTGTAAAGCAATGGTAAAGATAAAGCAAGGGGATCAGACTCTAGGCTAAAAGCAGCTGGGTGTGGGTGATGGCCATTAACAATTAGCCTAATTACAGGGAACTATTTTAGGCTGGTGACAGTCCTGACACAATATCATTCATGTGATTGAAGAGGTGGTGTTTTCAGGAGCTAACGGAACGGTTGCCCACATATATCACATACAGGGATAATGGTGGCGGCGGAAAAGTGCTGTCAAGCCACAGGTGACTTATGGCTACCCCGCAGGGATTTCAAGAGAAGAGACGTTCAGAGGTGGTTTGCCATTGCCTGCCTCTGCATCCCAACCTTGGTAATCCTTGGAGGTCTCCCATCCAAATCAGGTCTGACCTTGCTGGAAGAGACCTGATGAGACTGGCATAATACATACAAGGGACTCTGGGGCAAGTGATGCTCTGTCTTCTTGGTGCTGGGGGGGGTCAACAGTGGGAGAGCTTCTAATGTCCTGGCCCCACTGGTGGACCTCCTGATGGCAGTGGTATTTCTAGCCACTGTGTGATACAGAGTGTTGGACTGGATGGGCCTTTGGCCTGATCCAACATTGGCATCTCTTATGTTCTTAATTTAAGCCTGGTGTGAAGTCCTGAAAGCAACTGAATCACCCAGGAGATTCAAAGATGCTAGTGTTGCCCTGGGAAAAGAGTGTCTCCCCCATTTGTAGAAAGTGGTCCCTGTGGGCTTCCATTGGAACTCTTCGTGCAGATGAAATCACAGGCTTTTGTTAGAAGAGGTCTGACGTTCCCAGGTACCACCAACATCCTTGATACAATCTGCAGGCAGAACTAAATTGATGGCTAACCATCAGCCTGCCACTGAAAATAGTACCTTGGTGTTAATTTCTCCCTCTAAGCATATCCATGTTCCAATGTAAAGGGCTCTTTTTGTAGCAGGAACTCCTTTGCATATTAGGTGACACACCCCTAAGGTAGCCAATCCTCCAAGAGCTTACAGTGGCCCCTGTAAGAAGAGCTCTGTAAGCTCTTGGAGGATTGGCTGCATTAGGGGTGTGTCGCCTGATATGCAAAGGAGTTCCTGCTACAAAAAGAGCCCTCAGGGTACAGAAATGTTTAGTAGGACAACTCTGTTGAGGCAGGGTAGAGTAAGATGCCTTGAATTACACACAGGGGGACCCAGATATCAGGGAAGAACATTCTTTCCCAGGGAAGGAAGTAGTAAACGCCTTAAACTCCCAGCCGAGCAGAGTTCCCTGCAAGAATATATCCATTTGCCCAACTGCTGTGCTGAGAAGGGGCAAGATTGATGGCTCTTTGGACTACCTGAATGGGGCAATGAAGGAGGGAGATGGGCAGTCCAACTGATTGGAGGAAAGAGGGCTGAGTTAACCATGAGGGGCATCAGTCCTCAAACTCAGGACTGGGGCAGGGAGGGTTAAAAGATATGGACACCCTGTTAGCTCGAGCTGGGACAGGAACGACACTGGGAACAGAGTGTTATGTGCCCTGACTAACCTGTATTTCAAAAGTCCCAGGGGGCTTGTGTCCATCCCAAGGAGGAGATACCACAGTAACATATGTGTCTCTAAAGCTTAGACTAGCCTCATGTGTCCTATTTTTCTTTCTTAGTTCTGCGTTAGTCTATTAGTGCTGTGAGACACACTTTCTCCATGGACCTGTGCACCAGCTGTTCTATAGTGAACAAAGATCTTTCACTTTTAAGAACTCAGTTGGCATTCAAAGAGCCTCAGCTTCACATCTGGCCATTTCTTCCATGCTTAAGCTACAATCCCCTGGTTAGGCAAACAGGAGGAAATGGGGTGGAAGCCAGGAGTGTCAGCAGCCCTCTTATATATACAGGGCCCAACCAGTATACCAAGCTGGGGAAAAGGCACAGGTGGTGGCAGGCCTGGAGTGGGAAGTCGGGGAGAAGTGGGGGCGAGCTCTCACAAACATATGCACACTACTCTTTGCCTACTGTGACAAACCTTACTTCTTGGCTGATTCAAAGTTGACACGAGCATGCCCATGTCTTGCTAGGGTTGCCATCCCCCTGATGGGGGTGGGGGTCCCCGGATTTCAGCCCCCCAGATCCACCTGCCAGTCAGCTGAAGATTCCAGAGAGGAGCCAGGAGCCCCCCGCTACCAAAAGGTAGGGAACCAGCAACCCTATGTCCTGGCCAGTTTCTTTACGAGGAGACTGTCTTTCTTTCTTTACAAGGACACCCTTGTATCTTTCTCCTCCTCCTCAGAGAACAGGAGTATGAAACATAATCCGGATGTAATCAGTGTACAAGAGAATGCGCTACTTCTAGATGAGGGTAATTTATTTCTCACTGATCCCCTTCACGGAGCTCAGGGTGGTGGGTGACCATGTGTGCTCCCCCAATGTTTTGTCCACATCAGCTCTCTAAAACTGACCACAACTATGTGAGGTAAGGATACTTATTGATTAATTAAAATATTTACACCCACGCACACTTTTTCTTGCAGCTCAATGCAGCTTACGGTTCTAAAAATTCTAACTGTAACCGTAAAATCCTTTAACCACCCTTCCCACGAAACCTCTGAATCTTAAACCCCATTAAGAGCCTGGACACATAAAACAGGTTGGGAAATTATTAGAGATTTGGGGGTGGAGCCAGTGGGAAGGGACCTCAATGGGGCATAATTCCATAGACTCCACCCTCCAGAGCAGCCATTTTCTCCAGGGGATCTGACCTTCATAATCTGGAGATCAGTCGTAATTCCAGGAGATCTTTAGGCTCCACTTGGAAGTTGGTAACCCTAATTCCACTATGGAGAAAGAATGGGTTCTGATAGAAGCTATGGTATATTTATTGTCAGGGGTCATTTCCTGCAGGAGCGCACAGGAGCGGAGCTCCGGCAGTAAAGAGCCCAGGGGCGGGCACATGCACCAAGCCCCACCCCCTGCTCCCAGCAGCCCTCAGTCAGAGCAAGAAGCAGCCAGGTAAGTTGCAAAGCCCCCCCCCCGGCCCCCTGGTCCAAAGCAGTCCAGTGGCACCTTTAAGACCAAGTTTTATTCAGGTACAAGCTCTCCCTCCTCTGCGAGGACAGATCTATACGTCCCCCCCCTCCAATAGCTAGGAATCCAAAACAGTCCAGTGGAGCCTGAGCGGTGGGTGCTGCCTTCTGACACAGTTCCAGTGATGTCAGGGGGTGTGGCATATGCAAATAAGTGGTGCTAATGAGTTATGCCAATGAGCTCCTGCACCTCTTTTTCTACGAAATGACCTCTGTTTATTGTATATATGTATGCCTGTAATGGAACAGACTGCTCCTCTCTAATATCTGTGTGATTTAGTTTGGTCCTGTTGGGTGGAACTCCTGTTTCAGTTTCCAGCTTTGTATGTTAGCTGAAGCTGTTGGTTGTTGGAGTTGTCTCCTTGCAAATAAACGGCTGATGTTTTGAGCCACCTTGTCTCTGCTGACTGGACCAGAGAACAGGTGTCTGAGTGAGTACTCTAATCTGGGAACCCACAGCCAAAGGGGGACCTTACAGAGGCCAAGCAGGAGGGGGTGGCAGGTTGGAGCAAGACAGGAGAGGACAGGAAGTTCCCTTCTGTGAGTACTGCTACAATCACACAACTTAGGATCCAAGCCAGGGTGTAGGGATGCCAACCCCCCAGGTGGTGGCTGGAGATCTCCCCACTATTACAACTGATCTCCAGGTGACAGGGATCAGTTCTCCTGGAGAAAATGGCTATTTTGGAAGGTGGACTCTATAGGATTAGACGCCAAGTCCCACCCCTACCCAAACCTCATCCTGCCCAAGCTCCACCCTCAAATCTCTAGGTATTTGCCGGCCTGGAGCTGGCAACCCTAAGAAGGTGTTACCAGTTAGTAAGAATCTCTTTGTAGTACAAAAATTGTATTTAAAACAGAGGATACACACAACATTCTTTTATGTGAACATTTTGGACAAAAGCAGACTAAAAAACCAGAGCTGCCACTGTGGAAAGGACTGGACTCGTTTCCCATATGCTGAATTGAGTTCATCAAAAGAGGAATCTTTAAATTCAACCTGTGCTGCAAGCAGCTGTTCACACCCTGGCAGAAAACCCAGAAATGCGTGCAGTGTGACAAAGGCCAATTATATGAGGACAAACGCATTATCGCCAGTCTGTGCCTTTCCCCTTAGAATGTGAAATTACAAGATCCTCCATTTCAGCTGCTTGTCTGTCGAGATTTAATTTTGACCCTCATGAATAAAAAGTTGTCAAGAGCTCTTGCAGCCGGCTGGCAATTCCTGAGCTCTGCTGACATCAGAGGCTCAGGCCTGACTGCACAATCGCTCTGCGTGTCAGGACATGTACCATATGTGGAAGCTCTGGGCTCTTTGTGAGGTTACCAACTTTGTGTTGGGAAAGTCCTGGAGATTTGAGGGCGGAGCCCACGAAGGGCAGAGTTTGGGAAGAGGAGAGACCTCAGTGGGGTATAATGCCATAAATTCCACCCTCCAAAGCAGCCAGGGGAACAAATCTCTGCTGTCCGGAGATCAGCTTGAATTATGGGACCTCCACAGGCCCCACCTGGAGACTGGGAACTCTAGCTCTCAGGTAGATCTGGGAAAATGCTGTTGGTCAGGCAGACTTGGTCTGAATGTCTGATTGCAGAACCCACAGAGTTAAAGAGGCAGGAACTTCAAAGCAACGAGGCTGAAATCCAGTAGGGTTGCCAGGTCTGGATTGGAAAATACCAGGACACTTTGGGGCTGGATCCAGGAGACGCAGGGATTGGGGAGGGGAATGGAGGGGCCTCAGCAGGGTACAATGCCATAGGGTCCACCCTTCAAAGCAGACATTTTCTCCGGGGGAGCTGATCTCTGTCAGCTGGGGATCAGTTGTAAAAGCAAGATATCCCCAGGCCCCACCTGGAGGCTGGCAACCTTATAATCCACAGAGTTCCCTGAATCCTGCTGGATACTACGTGGTAGGCAGGGCTTTTTTTGTAGAAAAAGTCCAGCAGGAACTCATTAGCATAATAGGCCACACCCAGCAGTAAACTCATTAGCATATTAGGCCACACCCCTGACTGCACCACTCATTAGCATATTAGGCTGCACCCCCATGTTACCAGAAGTGTGGTCATCCAGCCACACCCACCTTTTGCTTGTTATTCTGTTTACCTTGTTTGTTGTCAAAACCCAGGGCTTTTCTTGTTGCAGGAACTCCTTTGCATGTTAGGCCACACACCCCTAACGTAGCCAATCCTAATGAGTTTCTGCTGTTGGGTGTGGCCTATTATGCTAATGGGTTCCTGCTGGATGTGGCCAACTTGGGAGCCAGCCGGAACTCTGTTCCTGTGCGTTCCTGCCCCAAAATAGCCCTGGTGGTAGGTATTTTACAAGCTAAAACCTTGGAATACCAACTTGCAAGCCTGCAGGGCTTTTGAGTTGTGATCTGATCATTAGTGCTGCATGCTAATGCTTCTGACCCATTCCCTTCAGTCGTGAAGCTCTTGACTGAGTGCCTGTCAGAGCCCCATCCAGTTAGGCAAATTTGTTAAGATTAAGAAACAGAAGACTTGATTAGAGACATGGAGCGCTGAATGAAGCTAAGCAAAAGATAATGGGGGGGAAGGGGGGGAAGGGGGGGAAGGGGAGGGAGAGAAAAGCGGCAATAGGACGAACAAGAGGAAGTACATCTTCACTCAATGAATAATTGATTAGTGGCCGTCACTGCCAGTGGATATAATGATGGCCATGAGCACGGATGGCTTTTAAGGGGATTAGAAAATTCACGGAGGATATTTCTGTCAATGGCTACTAGCCAGGATGGCTGAAGGAAATTTCCATGTTAAAGCCTCTGAATGTTAGGAGGCAACATTTGGGGAAGGTCTTGGCTTCTATGCCTGGTTTGTTGGCCCTACAGGTCAACAGGTTGGCCATTGTGTGAAACAGAAGCTGGAACTGATGGATCACTGGTCTGATCGAGCAGAATTCTCTCTTTCGTATTCTTGGGAGCCTGCTGAAGCTCCTAAGTACAGTATCCTGAACGGAGAGAGTAGGGCTGGGAAAACTTCTTAACACTCTCACTCCTGGATCTTGTATGGGCCCCCAGCTTGTCTTTTCTAGCAGGATGAGATGTTTACTAGCTGATCCATACAGTCATTGTACAGGCCACTATCAAGGATGCTACAGGAAGCACAAATTGTACATTTGTTTTGTCATGGGCAGAGACCAATTAAAGTTTTATTTTATCATGTTTAGACTGTTGACCACGGACATGGCAGATCTAGTCCAAATCTCCAACCATCTGTTGACTATGGACTGGTCATTAATGCTTACCTCAATGTTGTGTATTAACTGTGGACTGTACATGTGGTCGGGTTAGCACGTGGTCATGCGCTAGGGCTAAGCTTCGTTCGAAAGACAATAGCCGGATTGGATCCTGGCACAGACCAATCAGCCACCCCGGATCCGGGAGTGGACCTATGGGTGTTAGTACACTGTAAATCGCCTATCACAGGTTGTATGTGTGTGTGTGGTGTGTCCGGGGATTTAAGCAGGACTCTGACCCTGCTATTTTGTCTTATGTTTGTGCTTGATAATAAACTATGAGCTGCAGGGGTAATTTCCTGCAGGAGTGCACAGGAGCGGAGCTCGGGCAGTAAAGAGCCCAGGGGGCGGGCACATGCAACAAGTCCCACCCCCTGCTCCCAGCAGCCCTCAGTCAGAGCAAGAAACAGTAAGTTGCAGAGCTCCCCCCGGCCCCCCAGTCCAAAACAATCCAGTGGCACCTTTAAGACCAAGTTTTATTCAGGTACAAGCTCTCCCTCCTCTGCGAGGACAGATCTGCACGTTCCCCCCCTTTCCAAATAGCTAGGAATCCAAAACAGTCCAGTGGAGCCTGAGCGGTGGGTGTTGCCTTCTGACACAGTTCTGGTGATGTCAGGGTGTGTGACATATGCAAATAAGTTATGCTAATGAATTATGCTAATGAGCTCCTGCACCTCTTTTTCTACGAAATGACCCCTGATGAGCTGATTTCACTATCTATGACTTTGAACCCAATATATTTCAGTGAAGTACTCTTGTTGTGAGATACAAGGGAACCTTCTTCTCTGCTGCTTCAGGAAAGGCATACCAATGTGACAATAAATTAGTTTAGTGAGGATCTAGTTTTATAAAATTGCAGAATGACCTTTCAAAGCCCTTTTCCCCCCAGCTACATGGAGGAATGGTTACTTGGGATAGTAGAGCCACCTTTGAGCCAACAGGGTTCTATTACCCCTGGAAAACATTCCACTTGGTATTTTCCCCTTGCCTTTTGTTCTTGAGGCCATTCCCGCCCCCAACTTCTCTAGGTCCATTAACATATTATTTAGCAGCCTTTATCCCATTGCATTGGGAATCCACTGAAGTCCAAGGTACTACATTACAACGAAGAACCCTGTGCAGTTAATCTCTGAACAGCAAGAGGATGCGACAAATGCTTTGCTTCACTGCTTTAGACACAATTGTGAACGTAGAATATTAAGTGTTACTGGGGAAGGGAGGTAAAGCTATTAATCTGCACTCGCTCTTGCTTAACATACAGCTCAAATTGTTTTTCTTCACACCCCCTCAAAATGTTATTTCTGGACATTTGCAATGACCTGGGAAAAATAGCCTGAACTACACAGCAAATTACTTACCACCTTATAATGGTCACCATATAGAGCAATTTAATGCTATATCCACATGGCAGCTGTACTGTGTGAAATAGCCATCAGGCAGGGCTGCTATTAGTCTAATAAACATTCGCTTGTGGCTTGGACTGCAGGAATCAGTGAACGAGGTGAATGCAGGTGGGAACACCTTGTGCCAACTGAGCAAAAGGGCTGTAATGGACAGTAAATGGTTAATGCTTTAATCCGGTCTGAGAACTCTGAGTGACAGGGAATTCATATGGAATTCTACAGTTGAGAGTGCCAGTTAAAAGCGGCAGTTAAGAATGACAGTTGAGAGTGGAGTGAGGACCATGAAGGAGAGTTAAGCAGAGTGAGAGGATCAAGGAGGATTCTGAATTAGGGAAGTGGGATCCGGGATGAGTAGCCCTTCCCTGAGGGAAATAGCTCCTAGTTAAGTGGAGGGAGGTGATCCCTATCAAGTGGTTAAGAAGGAAAATGGGAACTTGTGTGGATGTTCCTGCCTTCACAAATTTAAGGATTTTTGAGACAAAGAAGCTTACCTTTTTTATTTAAGCAGTGACTGCCAAAAGATCTTTCTCAACAGTTTTAAAGACCTATCTGTATAACAAATTAGCTACTTGATTGTGACAAACTATCTATTGTTTTTATTTATACCAAGTTACCTCATTTCTGTTGCTTGTTCACCTTCTAAGTCCTAAACCTGATACCTACCTGAGCATTCCTCCTCAAAAGTAAAGTAAAGCAGTTAATTTGGAATTACCATCAGCATCTTGTGTGCCATTATATGACAAAAACAAAAGAAGGATTTAGTCAGTTCCCTAGGCTGGGTCAGCAGATGTCTATATAACCTTTAAGCAACTGAGTGGGGCAGAGAGAGAAACAAAGGAGAAAGAAAAGGGGCTGCTCAGCCAAGAAAATGATAAAGGGAAGCGAGGATGTGTTATACCGTGTCAGATGGGAGTGGCACGGTTGACTACTCATATGAACCTGAATTGTAGCTTGTGTGTGTGTATATATATATACAGAGTGGAGGAAAATATGGTGAGAATCTGGACAAAATGATATTATTTATTTATTTATTCTTTAGATTTGTATCCCGCACTCCCCGAAGGCTCAGGGCGGCTAACAAGGGCATAAATGATAATGAGAAAGCCTGGAAGGCCAAAAAGTAGGAGGGTTGCCAACCTCCAGGTTGTGACTGGAGATTTCCTGGGATTATAGCTTGTCTCCAGGCAATAGGGTTCAGTTCACCTGGAGAAAATGGCCACTTTGGAAGGTGGACTGTATGGCATTACACCCCATTGAAATCCCCCCCAACCCCACTCTTCTCAGTCTCCACCCCCAAAATCTCCAGACATTTCCCAACCTGGAGCAGGCAACTCTACCTGGAAGGCAAACTAAAACATCCGACTTGACTATGTTTTATAAACACATTGTTTCTAAGCTCCTGTTGAGGTTTTTGATGAGCTGCCGTAAGCATTTGCAGTACACTCCTAAGCAGAGCTGTACCCTTCAAAGTCCATTGAAGTTGAAGGGCTTAGACAGGTATAATGGTGTTTAGGATTGCACTGTGAGTTGTCTCAGCTGAAGAAATATTTAGTTGGTGAGGATGCAGGGGAAGGGGACTTGCTGTACCTCACAACATGACCGGTATTCTTTTCTGGACCTGTCATACCAAATGAAGAACAAATGTAAAGTACATCAGCAGGTAGAAAGAAGTTACATCTCCATAACCAGGAATTTTAATCATGGGTGGTGGTGATAGGCCCTGCTTTGAACTCATGAGGTAAGCCTTAGACAAGTTACAGGCCCTTTCCGCACTCTCCTTTTAATCCATGTTCACTGTGGTGTCCTCCAAGAAATTCTGCACTAGAATCGAATACAGCCTTCTTTTTATTCTGTCCACCCCCCCCCCCAGTTCTGCACTAAACTTCAATCCAACCTTCTTTTTATTCCTGTCTCTCTCCCCCTCCCCCACATTCTGCATTATGTTACCTTCCTTCAGTGGTCAGCCCGGTTTCAGACTGCTGTTGCCCTGGATTTTTGGGATGCTGTTTTGCCGCGGACTTAAATCGCCTCAACTTGAACACTGAGAAAACCTGGACTAGCAGGCAAATGTGGAAAGGACCACAGTCGCCCAGTACCCCACCTTCCACTAGCAGTTTAGATGCAGGAAAATATGAGAGGCAAGTTTTTACAGCACACGATAAGAAAACCAATCCCACCAGTGCTATTTCTGTTGTTGTATTTGTGTATGTGAGTCCAGGGAGTTCTTAAAGTGGTACCTAGCACACAATGATCATTACAATACATGTATTAAAAGCAACTTCACTAAATTTTATTTGGCACAATATCTGCAGAGATTTAGCACATAGTGTTCTATTACCACCAGGACTAAAGACAAACTGAAAAGAACATTGCAGAAAAGTGAAGACCTGGTAGCGAAAGTTCTCAGCAGCTGACAGAGAAAGTGAGAGCAGTTGTCCTGCCTCTGAAGTCATGCAAACTAAAATTCTGGAAAGTTCGGAATAATTCTTTGCAGAGGTGCAGAACCCATCTGCATTGTGGCCACAAAGAATATGTTTCTTATAACCAATAAAATTCACATTTGGAATTTTAAAAAATCTGGATTATCTGAACATTCAGAATTCCATTCCAGTTAATAGGGAACGTACATTTTCACTTTTAAATGTTTTCCCTCAGGCCCCTGACCCTTTCTTAGTAACTGTGCCAACTCCTCACAGCTGAGCAGTAGGGATGGGCATGAACCAAAACATTCTGGTTTGGTTAGGGACTGCCGAACCCCGAACCAAACCAAGCCAAAAATGCCTGAATCAAGCTGGCCAATTCCGATCCACCTTTCACCCAGATGCAGCAAGCTGTGGCTAGGAGAAAGGGGGGGGGGGAATCACCCAGGAAGGGTTAAATTTCAGCCTAACAGCTGGATGGGTGGTGGGGGAAGCAAAACCAACTGGTGAAATGGCTCACAGCCATTTAAACATAACAGCTCAGCTGCAGACCTGCGCTGCTCAGCTGTTAGGCTTAAATGGCACGAACAGCCAAACCGAACCAGGCAAAAGCCCAGTAAATGTTTGGGGAATGCACCTTCCCCAAACATTTTATTTATTTATTTATTTCAACTTACTACCCCGCTCGAACACCCTAAGGGGTCTCTGAGCGGCTGCAGTTACTCATTTATCCCTAACCTATGGCCACAATTATTAGGGGTTAGTAGATCTTTTTCTCCCTGGATGGCTACGTCGACTTTGGTGTCACTCGGCTTCTGGCTCCTTTTTTCCTTTCCGGCGGTCTTTCAGTGGCAGATCGGTCGGGCCCTTCTGTCACGCTGCATGCTCCGGCGTGGCCTTGGCTCAGTCCTCGTGGCTCCAAACCGGGCCAAGTTCATGCTGAATTTTGGTTTGTGAAATGGTTTGTGCCCATCCCTACTGAGCTGATGTGGCAAGGGTACAACAGCAGCCTGAATTGCCAGGCAAGGAGTGCAGTCCAGGCACTTGGAACCCTGAACAGTGCAAGTTTATCCTTTTTTTTCAATTTCCTTCATTTATACCCACTTTTCTCTCCAATAGGGTTGCCAAGTCCATCTTCCTCCCCCAGCGGGGGACTTTGGGGGCGTTCCTGGAGGGGGTGTTGGGAATGTCTGCCGGCCCCCCGCCCACCTGCGTGCTCGATCTCCAGAAACACCAGTTCCCTGCACTTAAAGGAGCCGGTGTTTCCCTTTTAAGTGCACAGAGCCGGCGTTTCCCCTTTAAGAGCAAAGAGCCGGCGTTTTCCTTTTAAGTGCATGGAGTTGGCATTTCCCTGCAAGCCTGATCTCAAGCGGAGATTGGGCTTGGGAGGAAACACCGGCTCCATGCACTTAAAGGCAGTTATCCCTCTCTCTCAAGAGAGAAGGGAGAGAGGTGGCTTTGGGTGTTGGGGGCGGGTAGAACCCCCCCCAAAAAACGGGGGAACCCTGGCAAACGGGTTTTTTTGGCAACCCTACTCTCCAACTGGGACCCAAAATGGCTTACATCATTCCTCCATTTTATCCTCACAACAACTCTGTGAAATAGGTTAGACTGAGAGCATGTGACCAGGCTAAGGTCACCAAGTTTGCTTTCATGGCAGAGTGGGGATTCAAACCTGGGTCTCTTGGATCCTAGTCAGACACTCTAACCACTACACCATACTGGCTGTCACCACGAAAGCACTGGGAACAGCACAGTGACGTGTGCAGCACTGTCCTGGACCAGCAGTTGGAAGAAGCCAAGGGGCAGGAGGAGGAGGCAGGAAGTGGAAGTGTGACATGCCCTGCCCTATCAGTAGGGATTGGACCATTCAGCTCCCTCCTATTCAAAGGGCATCTCGGCGGAGTCCAGCAGTTAATCTACTAATCCTAACTCTTGTTCCTGACCATTACATTAATATGTACCCTAAAGGAGAGTCAACGTGGTGCAGTGAATAAGAGTGGCAGAGTAGTACCTGGAAGACGAAGGTTCAAATCCTCACTTGTGTCATGGAAGCTCGGGGGGGGGGGGGGAGCTGGGGCCAGTCATACTCTGACAACCTAACCTACTGCACAAGATTGTTGTGAGGATAAAATATAGGAGAGGAGAATGATGTAAGCCCCTTTGGGTCCCCATTGAGGAGAAAGGCGGGGTAGGATGGAATTCAACAAATAAATAAAGGGTAGAGTGGGACTCCAATGTAGGCTGAGGTGCTTGGAAAGGGAGACTGTTGCAGCGTGCGGAACATTCATGAACAGCGAATGATCAGGGAGCAGCAGGGGGAACTGATAAAGACAGTATGTCCACCTATCAGTTGGGAAGGACCAATGTGGAAGTACTTTCCACTCTGTGTGCCTGTTTTGTGATTCCATAAGTATAGACAGGCTTTGCTCTCACTTCGGTCCCTCCCTCCCTTGGAAAAACTGTCAACACCAAACAGAGGACATTCATGACTCTGCCCCACCACCCAGACTATCTCAGGTAGTACGTTTCACTCTCATTTCCCAAGCAGCCCAGCCATCATTCTATAAGTGCTTCTGAGATTCCAAATATCTGAAATCAGGGCTTTTTTTGTAGAAAAAGCCCAGCAGGAACTCATTAGCATAATAGGCCACACCCAATAGCAGAAACCCGTTAGCATATTAGGCCACACCCTGACAGCACCACTCATTAGCACATTAGGCCGTACCCCCACGTTACCAGAAGTGTGGTCATCCAGCCACACCCACCTTTTGCTTCTTATTCTCTTTACCTTGTTTGTTGTCAAAACCCAGGGCTTTTTTTTGTAGCAGGAACTCCTTTGCATGTTAGGTTACACACCCCTAATATAGCCAATCCTAATGAGTTTCTGCTGTTGGGTGTGGCCTATTATGCTAATGAGTTCCTGCTGGGCGTTGCCAACTTGGGAGCCAGCCGGAACTCCGTTCCTGTGCGTTCCTGCCCAAAAATAGCCCTGTCTGAAATGATAAGGTTCAGATTTCAAAATATTCAGAATATTCCAAAGACATCATTATTCAGTAGACTCCAAATACTTTTAAAATCTGAATTGCACAGCCTTAACAAAAACTCATACAACCCAAAGTGCACATTCCTGTCTTGTGTGCTGGAATATGCAATCAATACCATCCCTGTCTTAAACAGGGACTCTAAAGATCTGCTCAGATAAATATCCTCTGACACATTTTTTTTTTCCAACATGAAGGTGCTTATATGAATGCAACTGCTGGGTTTTGCCTCCCTTTCCAGCACCAAAACTCTGAGAAGATCTACCGGAATATGTTTCTGCTATTGATTCCTTCTGATTCCTCTTAAAATTGACACCTGTTTTGTTCTCACACTATATTCAATTAAGGTTGTATCTCTCTACAGAGAAGAGAAAATACAGCAGTAGACTATTTTCTTCATTGGTGGAAAACATAGATGCCTTAATAAGACATTTTCTATTCTTCCCACAACCAAATTTTGCAGTGTCATCCATTCCATGCTCAAAATAAGACATTTAATGTTGTATAATTGCCGATCAGTATTCAGAAACTGATGTTCTATATTTGATAGTAACTGATAGTGGTTGGTAATAGTGCACAAAAGGCTAGGAAGCTGAAGCAATTCCAGGCACGCAAGATACACATCACGTATGCTCTAATGGGTCTTATTTACCAGGGCCATTCCCTCTCGGACAGCATTTGTGCTTGGTAAATTGTCCTCATCCTTATTTTGTCATTTGGATCAATTTTGAGGATGTTTTTTGTTGTTAGTGAGAGTTACCAGTTGCCATTTTTCAGATTTGTCTTCTCCAAATCTCTATAAAATCTTTGAAAAAGGAAAGGGCAGCTGTATTTATAACCAGGGATGTCAGTCTCTAGGTGGGACCTGGGGATCTCCAGCTCATCTCCAGACTACAGAGGTAAGCTCCCCTGGAGAAAATGGCTGCTTTGGAGGGTGGACTTTATGGCAATGTACCCCACTGAGGTCCTTGTCCTCCCTAGGCTCCACTCCCAAATCTCCAGGAGTTTCCCAACCTGGATCTGGAAACCTTAACTCCCCCCATCTCCTGCCAGTGGCTGGTGGGGCGGGCAACTCTGTTTAGAGCACCTATGAATGCATATGCATGGACACTGATGGTCAGCACATGGTAGGCTTCCCAAGTCCCCCTGGGGGGGCGGGGAAACCCCCGCCCCAGAGGCCCGTTCCCCGCCGCCGCCAGATTGGGCCCCGGGGGGAACTCCTCCCCGACGTGCGCATCACCCACCAACTCTATGGTTTTCCCTTGTATGGCCGTGACCCCGCCCCCAGCGTGCCTGGCGTCATCACATCACTTCTGGGTGACGTGCATGTGGCGCGTGCAACTGACACCGGCCAGGAGCCCCACGCTCCCGGCGAAAATCCACTTGGCAACCCTAGCACGTGGCTTCCCTGCAACTTCTATCCTAACGGTTGTTTGAATGTCAGCTGTTCTATAAGTACATCTAGACTTGCTTTGGTGGTCCTGACTGGGCAGAAAGGCCAGGATAAAAATGTTGTAACTGAATAAAATAAAACAACCACCTAGTTAGAAACTAACTGGTTTATGTTTCTATATCTCATTCTCAGAGTTGGAGGCTGTGGTAGTTTTCAGGGAACGGGAGGCAGGGATGGGTCGTTCTGTGCTTGGGAAAATAGCTCCCATGATTGAGGAGGGTAAGGGATGAATGAGATCGCTTCCCTCATCATATTCATCACTAAAGCTGTTGCTTACATCGGACAGGGCGTGTGATGAGGCTAGGGTTGCTGGGTTCCCGTGTTGCTCTGGTGGGGAGATTTGGGGGGAGACCACCCACCTGGCCATTTCCCACAGCCCTGTGCGCCACATACCCCCCCCTCACAAAAAGAACCTTTAAAGCTGGCCAGGGGTGAATTGAAGACCCCAGAAACGGGGGAACACCCGGCCGGACCTAGGTGGCTGGCAACGCTAAATGAAGCCACCTTGTCTCCTCTGGGTGTGAGGGCAGTGTGTGGTTGTATGGGATGGTGGTAAGTGGGACTGGGGAAAAGCCTGGGATTCTCTGTCCCTCCTGCACCCATGCGATTTTATGGCCTGCTTGTTAATTAACAGCTATTAGGACTCTCAATTGGCTATAGAGAGTTTAATTGAATAGCCATTTGCCTTTTCCTCTATCAGCTAATTAAAGTTAAATACTTTCGTTATCTCATCAAAGCCTCAAAGTAGATGCTTTTCTGAGATACAGACACAATTGAGAGACAGTTTACAGTGGAAGAAACAGAACACACTGCTAAAAGGAAAAGGCTGTCTTTAATATTCTTTTTCATTTCCTCTAACAGGAACGCAGCAGAGCCAAGACATCCTTATAACCCCCCCCCAAAAACCACACCAGGTATGCCTTTAATTCTTAGTCCCACCTCTGAAAAATTGTCTTCACCGATTCACAGTGCAATTTCAAACTGAATTATACCTTTTTAGGTCTGTTAGCATCAATGAGTGTAGAAGGTTGTAACTCAGCTTAGGACTGCAATGTAAAATTGGCCCTAACAGATGAATCAACATATTAGAGAAGTCCAGGGGTCATTTCGTAGAAAAAGAGCTAGGGGAACTCATTAGCATAACTCATTAGCATAAGACACACACCCTGACATCAGGGGCCCGGCGGTGGACCTGCAAGGCCAGCGGGAGTGCGAGGAAGGCCCTCCTTGGCCCCAGGCAGGCAGGGGTGGGGAGCGGCGGGGGGGAAGCAACTTACCCTCCCTCTTCTCCTGCCTCCTCCTGGCTGAATAAGGGCTGGAAGCGGGGCGGCCGGAAGCAGGGGGCGGGGCTTCATCATGTGCCCCGCCCCCCTGCACCTCACCCGGGGGAACTGCGTTCCCCCGCGTTCCCCCCCGAAATGACCTCTGGAGAAGTCCCACAAATTTATACAGGTGTTATTCAACACTGAAAACTGCATGGTACACTGGCTTTAAAGGTAAAGGTTTCCCTTGCTCAAAAGCCAGTCGTATCCAACTTTATGGGGTGGTGCTCATCTCCGTTTCCAAGCCGAAGAGCCACCATGTCCGAAGACTTCTCTGTGGTCATGTGGCTGGCATGACTAAACGCTGAGGCACATGGAACGCTGTTACCTTCCCACCAAAGCGGTACCTATTTATCTACATGCAATTTCTTGCTTTCGAACTGCTAGGTTGGCAGGAGCTGGGGCCAGAGATGGGAGCTCACTTTGTCATGTGGCACTAGGGTCTTGAACTGCCAAGCTACCGACATTCTGGTCTGCAACTCTAGTATACCACATAACTTGTCCATTGGGGTGGAAACTCCAAGTTGGGAAATACCTGTAGATTTGGGGGGTGGAGCTGGTGGTGGGTGGAGTTTGAGAGGGGAGGGACAGAGGTTCAGTGCCATAGACTAAGAGAGGGGAGGGACAGAGGTTCAGTGCCATCTAAAGCAGCCATTTTCTCCAGGGGAACTGATCTATATACTCTGATTCCCTGTAATTCTGGGAGATCTCCGGGCCCCAAATGGAGTTTACCAACCCTACTTGTCTTATCCACCATAAATTCTGTTCTGGTGTATTGTTTACATAACTGATGTAAAATGTTGAATTTAGGATGGTGAGAAAACTTACAGCTTTCAATTTCCAGTGTGCAGTTTTGTTCATCCAGAGGGTATCTGCGTAGATCCATCATGCACGCAGCCGTGGTGGTGATCCTGAAAGACAAACATAGAAAAGGAAACAGTGACCTATAGAATTGTGAAATAGTTGACGTAGCATGAGCCAGCTTGGTGTAGTGGTTAAATGCGTGGACTCTAATCTGGGAGAACCAGGTTTGATTCCCCACTCCTCCACTTGCAGCTGCTGGATGACCCTGGGCAAGCCATAGTTCTGTCAGAGCTGTTCTCTCAAGGACAGTTCTGGAAAGAGCTCTCTCAGCCCCGTCTACCTCACCTGTTGTGGGGAGGGGAAGGGAAAGGAGTTTGTAAGCCGCTCTGAAACTCGGAGTGAAGGGCGGGGTATAAATCCAATCTCCTCCTCCTCTTCCTCCTCCTCCTCCTTCTGGGAAGCAGAATTCAGATTCCCTGGAGATTATCAGTCAATGACTTGAACACCGTCTAAGCCACCACAAGCAGGTGTCTGGAGAGGAGGCATGTACATTTTCTAAAAAATGTTCTAAATAAATAAACTTTATGGTGCATTCTACTCTGGCTTGCACCATTAGTCACCAAGCCCCGCAGCATGCGTGGCTACTGCCAGGCACAAAGCCATTCGGCAGGGAATTTTGGCAACATAAACTTTGCAGGGAACATTGAGGTGATCCAATGAGGAGCTCACCTCACTTGCAATCAAGGGACTTTGCTTGGTGATCATGTTCATGTTGAAGCTCTCCGCATGCCTATTGATAACTGGAAAATTACAAGCATGGTCCTAATTTAATGGGTGAAAAGTTGGGCGGTATGGTCCAGAAGCCACAGGTCAGCTGCATCTCTTTAAGGGCAAATGGGAGAAGCAGACTTCTTGCAGTTGCTCATCTTCTGGTGGAGGGCTAAGCTCACCACTATCGATGTCCCCTTGCTGATGTTCTCCCTGGGAGAAAAGGAGTATGAGTCGAAAGAAGCCCTCAGTTCTCTGGCCAGTGACTGAGGCCGGATCCTCCTTTGTATATTTTAAGCCTTTGGTTTCCTTCTCTCAGAGCAGCATAGAATGATAATGAAAGAATCCAGGCTGCAATACTGGTGCGGTCATAATCTGTTACATAATCCGCCATTTGAAAATGGGGTCCCCAGTATTACTTTCTGTGGACGTTTGAAGGCCACTCTCCTGCTTCTCAGTCTGCCTTTGGACTATGGCTGCCTGTGGTGGCTGCTTGTGTGCCTCTTGTTCCTTTCCTCTTCGCCCCTTGAACACTCGAAAAGCAAACCAAGTGCTACAAGTGTGTCCCCTAAATCTCCAGGAACCACGCTTCCAAAGGAAAAGAGGCTATGCAAAGTCCCCTGTGAATTTTCTGTGGCTGAGGGACGCGGCAGTGAAGCACTGCTTTATCACAGCCAGCTCCCCCAGACTTCCTTTAGCAGGTGGCTGATTAAAGTCTCTGTCTTAGTATTTACTCAGAAAGACTCAGGGCCGTAGCCGGGATTTTTGACTTCAGGGGGCATTTAAAAAAGTCAGGGGGCACTGTGTCAGGAGTGGGGGGGGCACTGTGTCAGGAGGCAACAAGTCAGGGGGCACTGTGTCAGGAGCAACAAGATATTGGAAGTTTTTAAAAAAAAGCGACAAGGGAGGGAGAGGGCTGGAGTAGGGAGCAGACGCAGCCAGCCAGAGGTAAGAACATAAGAACATAAGAGAAGCCAATGTTGGATCAGGCCAGTGGCCCATCCAGTCCAACACTCTGTCACACAGTGGCCAAAAATACCAGGTGCCATCAGGAGGTCCAGCAGTGGGGCCAGGACACTAGAAGCCCTCCCACTGTTGACCCCCCCCCCCAAGCACCAAGAATACAGAGCGTCACTTGCCCCAGACTGAGAGCCCCTATCTATACCTTGTGGCTAATAGCCACTGAGGGAACTCTGCTCCAGATGTTTATCCGGTTCCCACTTGAAGCTGTCCATGCTTGTAGCCTCCGCCACCTCCTGTGGCAGTGAATTCCATGTGTTAATCACTTTTTGGGTGCCTGCTGGTGGGCAGGGCAGAGTGACAGCTTGGCACAGCATGGCTGTGGTGCGCAAGAAAAATAAAATAAACCGGCTGGATGGGAATCCAGGAGGCCTCAGTAGTAAGCCTGCCCCCGAGATGTCCTGCTGTAGCTATGTGTTTGGAAAGACTTTTCTTTTAGCAAAACAAAACAAAACAAAACAAAAAACCCTGAAAACAAAACCCCCTTACTATAGTCTTTAAAGAATGGATGATTTCTACTTTTGATCGACTGTACTGATGTTTTTTTGTGAGATATTGTCTGAGAGTTCAGTAACTGATTAATGTTTAGTTGTTAGTTAATTGTTGTTAGACAGAGGTGGCCCATCCACTAGGGTGCCAGAGGGCAGAGGGCACCCGAGTCACCAAAAACAGGTAGCACAAGTGTGCGCCTACAGCGCCAGCATTGCCCAAATCACCAGAGCCAGCTGGCGGCTTCGTGTGTGCCTCTACTGCAGAGGTGTCAAACATGCAGCCCAGGGGCCGCATCAGCCCCCCCCGGAGGGCTTCTCTCAGGCCCGCAGTGGGACTGGCTGTCTTCTGTGTCTTCCTCCAGTTCTGCTGCTGCTGCATCATCGTAGGTCTGCAGCTTACAGATACACGCCTGAACAGAATACTCAGGATTGCCACAGCACAGACATTTTGATGCAATAATTCAGAGCAAGAGGTGTCAGTTATCAGACAGTGTTATATAAACAAAATATTGCAAGAGTGCTAATGCTTTAAGCATGTTTTTATTTTAAATACCCCCCCCTTTTCTGTTTGTGACCTTTATAAAGTTTATATCTCAGCTACCTGGCATTACGTTTTATGACACACATGGCCCGGCCCAACAAGGTCTCATTTACGTCAGATACGGCCCTCATAACAAATGAGTTTGACACCCCTGCTATACTGGTTGGCGAGCTAGCAGTTTGGGGTGTGCCTGGTCTGGCCAGCCAGCCGGCCGGTGGGGTACACCCCGATCTAGGTGTTCGGGGGTGTGTGTGTGCACCTGGGCTGGCGAATGGGGAGGTGTGCCTAAAGCCCTGGATTTAGTTGTCTGGAGATACTGAACCTGCTTTGTAAGTGGTGGTGGTAGAAAGGGCCACGAAGGGACATGACAGTGAAGCACAACTTTATCAGGGCCAGTTTCTAAGTGAAGCAAAAGAAGATGATCAGAAAGCTCTCTCATAACAACTAACAAATTAACATATAAACATTGAAGCTGAGATAAACAAGAACTCCACAAGTATATTGTGATACTAACACTTATAGTATTAACACTTACACTAAGAGGGATAGGATCTCCTCCTCTTGGGGTTTTAGTATAGTGTGGTTATCTATTCTTTATCCCTAGATGTAGTTCCCTCCCCAATATTTTCTTTGTAGTTTTGTAGTTCATTGCAAAAATAAAAATATCCCTTTGGGGATTAAAAAAAAAACTTTATCAGGGCCAGTTTCTTTGTACATATCATTTGATTTGATCATTTGAGTGCAGGGGGTTGGACTAGATGACCTGCAAGGTCCCTTCCAACTCTAACATTCTATGATTCTATGATTTTATATGTGCATGTAGGATTCATGTGTGTCTTGGGCAAATATTTTGAAGGGATGGACACGGATATTACATTTAATGTGTATAAGGTGAGACTGTCCTGAACTTCGTAAAGGCAAGGAATAAAATTTAATTGATTAATCAAAGGAGTTTTATTAAAGGGCAGGCTGGATTGCAGAACACGCATTTCAACACAAGCAAAAGTTCTAAATATCATTCCCCCAAAGTACTTCTGTTTTTTAGCTTCTGAGTGAAAAGAAAGTATTTACAGCAACATCAAAACCTGGCATGCTTCTAGAGTTGGAAACTATGGATTCCTTTCATTCACAGTTCTTTTCCATTGGACAAGACTCAGTGGCGTGTATTCCATCGGATGCTGACTTCCGCTGATTCCCCCTTCCCACTGCAGACTCCACTTTACCCAATACTCTGTTCTTGAGGGCCCACCAGTGCCCCCCCCCCGAATGACATTTTGTTGGACATAGTGGGCTGCAGCAGGAGGAGGAAGTGGAACAGGCCCAGTCTGGATGTATGCCATTGGTCCCAATCAATAGGGAATTTGGCTGTGGCTTTGAAGTTGGGCTACAGAATTGTGGTGCTCCCATGTATACAGAAGGAGGAGGAGGAGGAGGAGATTGGATTTATACCTCGCCTTTCACTCAGGGTCTCAGAGCGGCTTCCAGTCTCCTTTCCCTCCCCCTCCCCACAACAGACACCCTGTGAGGTAGATGGGGATGAGAGAGCTCTTTCGAGAATTGCTTATGAGAGAACAGCTCTGAAAGAATTTGTGACTGACCAAAGGTCACCCCGGCTGTGTGTGGATTAGAGTTCGCGCTCTTAACCACTACACCTTAACTGGCTTCCCCACCCAGCTGGGAATACACAGGCACACGTCTCAGCTTTATATAAACTGGATTGCAGTGAACCTATTTGGCAGGAAGTCGTGAAGATTCGTTGGCACGTATTCAGAAGACAGAAAATATAAAGTAATATTGGGTTGTATTTTACATTAAAATACCGTATGGGGTTGCGGCCTATCAAAGAATCTTCAACACAGTCGGCCCTTTACACCACTGAGCGATAAATTGCAATAAAATAAAATTTATAACAGAAATTCTGACAGAGTGTAATCACGGTGCTGCAAACAATATGCTGTAATAAAAGTTGCCCATGGAATTTATTGCAAATAACAGTTTCGTTTGACAGAGCAAATAGGCTGCAAGGTTTTTTTGTTTTAAACCCTCAAAAATGGAGCTGGAAATAGCAAGTTTCTTTCAGGTGGTGCCAAGAGATAATGCCAAGCGAAAAAGAAGACTGAGAATGTCTTGGCCCTTCTTAATGTGGAACAAAGAACAAGAAGACTGAGTACGGCACTGCTGTTCTTAATGGGGAACACTGTGAAAAAACACAACTGCTCAACAGTGGTGTGATTTGTGTGTCCCCTATAGTAATATTGGTTCACTGAGGGATGATTCATACAAGCACCAGGACACTGAATCATGCTGTGGACAGTGGCAGAGCAACAAGGCAAACTTGGTGTTGGCTGCAGTGAGAATAGCTCCTGGCACATCCACGGTCCCTTTCCTTTGTGATTAATAAGCTC
Organism: Gekko japonicus; assembly: GCF_001447785.1. Taxonomy (NCBI): domain Eukaryota; kingdom Metazoa; phylum Chordata; class Lepidosauria; order Squamata; family Gekkonidae; genus Gekko; species Gekko japonicus. The sequence goes on from NW_015167074.1 coordinate 445,231, forward strand.
CTTCAACTGAGGTCTTGAGCCATACAGTGTAAATATCAAGAACAATTACATAATTAATAAAAGAAAATTATGCCGCTAGTAAAATTGCAAGATTGTCACATTAAAACTTAGCTAGGGAGGGACTCGAAGATGTGACAATAGACAAAAATATGGCCATAGATCACATAACTGCAGGACTAAGGTCAACCAAGAAAAAGAAAAGTGCCTGAGGTCCAACGGCAAGTCGGTACTTGCTCAAAATGGGGGGAAATCTAAAATTGTTGCAGTGCTGCCGTCCCATACAGCACCCTGCATTAGAACACAAGCATGGGTTCCGCCCTCTCCATATAATCACCCTGGCACTGCCTTAGAACCAGAGTTTATGAAATGGGAATAATAATTGGCAACCTGATTCTGCTATATTAACCCGGCCATGCACAGTTAGGAACTACCCCACCAGGCCTTAGCAATGAAGTTCAGCAGAACTGGCTTGTTTTAATGATGGTTGCTTGTTTTTTTTTTAATGGTATTGTTTTGTTAAGTTAATGGCAGCCATCTTGAGCAGGTAGCCTCATCAACCAAAGCAAGCTCTCGTTCTCTTCCTCCCCAAGGAAGGAGGGGCCTTAGTCAATGGAGGGAAGAGAGGCTTTGCTTTGTAGCTCCTGTGTGATTGAGAAAGCCTGGCAAAGCACACTGTGACACAGAAGGAAGCAAGAGAGATGAAGAACGAAGCAGATGACAGCCAGTTGCTTGCGGGCCACGTACAAGCCAGGGGGGAGGGAGTCGGATCTGGCCTGCGGGCTGCATGTTTGACACCCCTGCCATATCCCATCCTCAAGAGAAAAATATATTTTATCAGATAACGCTAAAACAAAGGTGGGTCTATTCTACTGGCAGATATCTTCCTACTCAAGTTAACTCTTCATCACTTAACCTTTGTACATCCTCTAGAGCTTGTTGTTCGCTATATTTCTAAGGATCCATTCCTCTGGTCAAAACAAAGAAGAGAATACTAAAGTAGACTATACCACTTGAGTTTGCAGGTTGGAAACATCATTTTGAATGCTCCCCATCTTAAAATACACTCCACAAAAGCCAGCATGGTAGAGGGGAAAGGTTCTAGTTCAGTCTTCTCCCTGAAGTTCTGTTTTTTTTTTTTTACATACAGGGTTTTTAAAAAAAATGTAGGAAACCATTAGAACTGTTATACCACACTTGCAGTCTGAAGTGGTACAGTCCATTCTGCCACAGCGGGACTCTACCACCTCATTGTGCTGCACGGGTAGAGGAAATCTTCCTTGAAAAATGTAACAGCTTCTGACGAAGGAGAAGAGTATTTTCACTTGTCTTCTCTTCCATTTAGTGTGGTAAAATAGGTCATGAAACAAAGCAGAGAATAGCAGCAAAACTGTACTTTCTCGTAAACACTAAACAAGACAAGAACAAAGCGCTTAGCAACGTTCTCCTGGGTTTATGACAGCATGAATGTAGACAGGAGAATTGCCACCCCCCCCCAACATTAGAACATGTAGTTTATTAAGTTTTCATAAATAACCTCAATTCCTTTCCTTTCCAAGTTTTCCATCACCTCAAGGAAACCCTTCAAATAAAACCTCAGAGGTACTGTTTACTGCATCTAGTTCTCATTGGTTGTCTCTCCCTATTACTTTTCTGGTGGTATTTCTTGCCTTCCAGATAAATACAATACATTTAATGTATTTCAAACCCCCCCCCCCTTCATCGTTTTCGGGCTAGTTTTACCTTGCCGGTTATCTTGCTATTTACTCCAGAGCAGTGGTGTTTAAGGAAAGAAACACGGTGGTTATAGGGTACCCCATTTCCTAAATGTTTGATTTCATATTTGCACTGGGTGTGTGGTAAAATTCTCCTTTGCAGGTGATGTGTGGTGATAGAAGTCACCCTGGGCAACTGGTCTTCGGTAGGGCCTCCCAGAGGTTCTACGATTACACTTTGAATCCTCAGGCAAATTAGGCTACAATCCTTAGAACGCTTTCCCGGCAGTAAGCCTCACTGAATAAAATAGAACTTACCTCCAAGTAGACCTGAGTAGGATTCTTCTCTAAGAGGCATTGTTATCTACATGGCATGTTTAATATAGGTAAAGGTTCCCTTGCTCGAAAGCCAGTCAAATCCGACTCTAGGGTTGCGGTGCTCATCTCCGTTTCAAAGCCGAAGAGCCAGCGCTGTCCGAAGACGTTTCCGTGGTCATGTGGCCGGCATGACTAAACACCGAGGCGCACGGAACACTGTTACCTTCCCCCCGAAGTGGTACCTGTTTACCTACTTGCAATTTCTTGCTTTCGAACTGCTAGGTTGGCAGGAGCTGGACCTAGAGACGGGAGCTCACTCAGTCATGCGGCCCACTCGGGTCTCGAACTGCTGAACTACCGACCTTCCACAGCCTGCAGTTCAGCGTCTTAACCACTTGAGCCATTATAAGGTTCGTACTGTTTATAAGAGAACTAGGCTTGCCAACCTCCAGGTGGTGGCTGGAGATCTCCTGGGGTTACGGCTGATCTCCAGGCAACAGAGTTCGGTTCACCTGGAGATAATGGCCACTTCAGAAGGGGGACTCTGTGGCATTATACCCCACTGAAGTCTGTCCCCTCCCCAAACCCTGACCTTCACAGGCTCTACCCCCCCAGATCCCCAGGTATTTCCCAGCCTGGAGCTGGCAACCCTATGATTTTACTGTTATAAGGCTCCTTACTTCAGAGTATTCCAGCTTTGCAGAATCCTCTGTTTGTGGACCTTTCAGCTGGCAACCCACTATACACACTGCTGACGTAGGGGTAGTTTTGCTTAAGCCTACTGATTTCCATAGCTGTTAGGCATGCCTAACTCTGAGCTGGATTGTGGTCACAAGCTCCATCTTATGGACTGGCACATCATCTGATGCTTGCAGCATCACCACAGTGCTTTGCAGAGTCATATCACATCATACCACAGACAGAGGTTTCCCATCACTCGTTCTTCGGTGGAGTCAGTTTGTACATTCGGCCACGAGAAGCCAAATGCTGAGTGTGTGCATGCCCTATGGTACAGACATGTTTGAAATAGCCCAGGGAACATATGAAATCCTAAATGTATGTGTGTGTTTCCAAAGTCTGCAAAGGACATGTTAAACAGACCACAATTTGGGAGAGTGGGACATCTTTGTTGCCCAGCCAAATGGAATGAGTTACAGGCAGGAACGCACAGGAACAAACTTCCGGCTGGCTCCTGAGTTGGCCACGCCCAGCAGGAGCTCATTAGCATAACAGGCCACACCCAACAGCAGAAACTCATTAGGATTGGCTACATTAGGATTGTGTGGCCTAACATGCAAAGGAGTTCCTGCTACAAAAAAAGCCCTGGGTTTTGACAACAAACAAGGTCAACAGAATAAGAAGCAAAAGGTGGGTGTGGCTGGATGACCACACTTCTGGTAACATGGGAGTGCGGCCTAATATGCTAATGAGTGGTGCAGTCAGGGGGTGAGGCCTAATACGCTAATGAGTTTCTGCTGTTGGGTATGGCCTATTATGCTAATGAGTTCCTGCTGGGCTTTTTCTACAAAAAGAGTCCTGGTTACAGCTACATAGTTCAGAGTGCCCCTATTTCTATTGTCCAATCCAATAGAATTTATTGTGTTAGCCATAGGCCATAACAAGGTTACAGAGCATTCGACTACAACAGTAAAATAATACAATAAAATAGATAAGAGAATAAAACCTAAAATCACATACATTTCTATTGTGTACAGTAGGTTTACTTGGTCTGGAGTCCTTAGTCTCAACACTGTAACCCCTTCACTGTCTTTGGTGGATGCTGAATCTAGTTTGACGCATTGTGCTCAACCGAAACAATGCCGAAAGGTCTTCTCTTTTTCTGCTCTGCCAGTGCAGGTCCTATGATATCTTCAGCTGCAGCTCATTAGAGGAAGAAAACACACAAACATGCATTGTACCCTCTCTCAGCAGATCTACGCTTCAGCTCAAGACCAGCTCATTGTGTTTCATGGAAACATGTTGTTATTCTGTGGATATTAGACAGTATACCTGTCAAAGAAAAAAAAGTATTGTCCAATAGAAGCTCTCAGAAATGGGCTTGCCCACCTACAGTAGTCAGGAGATCTCTGGTAATCATGACTGATCACCAGTCTAGAGAGATGGGTTCCCCTGGAGGAAATGGCAGTTTCAGAAGTTAGACTCTACAGCATTAAACTCTGCTGAGGTCCCTCCCCTTTGCAACCCCTGCACTCCTCAATGCACACCAAGAATGCACCAGGGGAGAAGGAAGCAGAGGAAGGAAGGAAGATTGCAAGCATTTGCTTCCCTCTGGATTTCTCTGCATCAGCAGGGCAGATCAGTCGGGGAGGGTGGGAAGGAATTCTTCGGAATTAGACTGCCTATCTGATCCACAGAGGAATTTACTTGGCAACTGGGAGGCGTCTTTTATGTTCTGAGCCAAAGGAGCATGAACTTAGTCAGCATCTTTCCAATTAGTCAGGGGCAGATGGGGAATAGAGGTCCACATTAACCGCCCCCCCCGAGCTTCTTTTAGGAATGATGGGATGAAAATGCACTAGATAGACAAAAGGATGGGTGGGGGGGGGATGGACAAGGGAGAAGATACAGTTTGCCAGATCTTTGAGGAGGAAGTATTTCCCTCCTCCCAAGATGCCTCGCTTTCCTCCCAATGGGGTTCATGGTACGTCTACAGTGTTAATGTTCCCGTGGAGGAGCAGCAGCATAAACGGTTCAAATATGAAAGTAACCTTGGCTTTTATAAATAAATAAATAAACGGTCAAGTCCCGTGTCTAGAACTACTTATCACTGAATGGAGTATTATGTCCTGTCTGCAATTCTTCTTGCTGGTCTCCCAAGAGTGGAAAAGGAAACAGACAACCGTGATATATTATGCCACAAAAGTCTCCAAAACCTAGAAATTTCTTTCTCCAGTATTCAGTTTACTGGATGCAATTCAAACGCCATCAACACCGACGGATCATGCGTATTGTCTCGTTTCGTGTACAATTTTGTCAAAGGGAATAGCGTTGAAATACAAGATTAACCCATTTAACAAACTCACTGGCAATATTTCATAGTGACATTCTTCAAAATCCATCAGCGTGATGGATCACAGTGTGATGGATCCTTCAAAATCCATCAGAGTAGCGGGGACAGTGGCTTTGGACCTAGAGCTTAGTGGGGGGATGGAACTATTCAAACATCCCCGAGGAAGCTGTCGTCCCCTGTCTGGCCAACTCCAGACTGGGGGAAGAAATGGAGGAATAAAGAAAGATGGGAATAAGCTGAAGGGAACATGCCCATCTATACCTACAGCATGTGTTTGGCCCTCCCTCTGAGAGAGGACAACTGGGGCCCTTGATTATTCCCCCCAAGTCTAGTGGTGATGATGCCACTGGTTCCATTTTTTGTCTACATAGTGTGCTCCTTGCTCTTTGGGAGTTCACTGCTGTTACCACTTCCATTCTGGAGCAACCCTTAACCCACACACCCCTACACACTATTCTTTTCAGAGTTGCCACTGGCTACGCGTCGTCAGCTATGCTGCCATGAGGGTGGGGAGGTTTACTTTGTCTTCTATTTGCCTTTGTCTTCTATATGCCTTTGTATTCCTTCTGTGCTTCTTTGCTGCTATGACGCTTATCCCGAAGTACTGCAGGTGGGGATGTTGATGTCTGGGTTTCTTGGGAACAGAGCGTGAGAGTTTCGTTCCCAGCTTCAGCGCTAAACGGCCAAAGCTCTATCTCCCGCGCGCGGGAGGGTAGCTAATTGGCCAGGGCGGGGGGGGGGTGCATACGAATTCCCTATATCCTATTATGCCCATGGGCAGCCATCATTCTTAACAGTGCCTATGTTAATGCATCTATAGCTCTTCAATAAAGTATTACCTTTCCTGATAAGCATGTACTACGTTGTTGGCTGTGGGTTCTGACACGTGTGAGGGTTGGAAAACTCCTGGCGATTTGGAATGGAGCCTGGGGAAGATCTCCGTGGGCTACAACGCCACAGAGTCCACCCTCCCAAATGCCCATTTCCTCTATGGGAACTGATTTATGTAGTCTGGCGATCAGCTAAAATTCTGGGGGACCACCTGGAGACTGGCATCCCTAGATCTTTCTGTGCTCAGGAGACCAGAAGGGATGGTAGATCAAAGATGAAAGGAGTGAGTGGTGTAGTCTTGGAAGTGGATGGGGTAGCTCGGCTCCCTGCTCAGTGGGGAGGGGGGAATTGTAGGTTTCTTGCCTGATGGCCCGAACAAAACTGGAGTGAATCTTGCCTGTGCTGTATGAGTGTTCTGGACCAGTAAGATAAGATAGGACTGGGAATCCTGATATCTCTCCTAATGAAGTGTGGATCATATATACGGTCACTGACAGGGATAAAGCCCAGAAGAAGAGAAGAAGAAGAGACTGGACCAGTAAGATAAGATAGGACTGGGAATCCTGATATCTCTCCTAATGAAGTGTGGATCATATATACGGTCGCTGACAGGGATAAAGCCCAGAAGAAGAGAAGAAGAAGAGATTGGATTTATACCCTGCCCTTCACTTCCCAAAGGTGTCTCAGAGCGGTTTACAAACTCCTTTCCCTTCCCCTCTTCACAGCAGACACCCTGTGAGGCGGGTGGGGCTGAGAGAACTCTTGACAGAAACTGCTCTTTTTCAAGGACAGCTGTGCCAGAGCTTGTGACTGACCCAAGGTCACATCAGCAGGTGCAAGTGGAGGAGTGGGGAATCAAACCCGGTTCTCCCAGATTAGAGTCCACACACTTAACCACTACACCAAATAGAAGAGAACCTGATGGCTGCAAATTAAGCCGTCTGATTCCCACCCAGATTTTACTGACATCATATTTGGCTGGTCATGTTGGCCATTACGCTGGCGTTTCTTGGAAGTAACTTATTTGCATTGAAATTAAGGTTCCCATGTTTCTTTTGATATAGATTAGCGTTGTCATCAATATGCCGGTTAATTATATGCAAATTAGAAATCCACTACAAGGTGCAACTTTAATTACTGCTCCTTTCATCTCTATTTCTGAAAGGCAGGAATAGGAATGTTTCTAATGAGTTTCAGGGCCCCAATTCTCAAGTCGCTATTCCCTAGCCAATCGGATTCGGCGGGGTGATGATGTCACAGAGGGCAAAAACACAGTGAAATCAGGGCGGTAATTCTTACAACAGCCCTATAAAATAGGTCAGTAGATGGGAGATTAAGGCTGAATGATGGCGGCTTGCTGAAGGCTGTCTCGCAAATTCATGGCTTAAATGAGATGTGAACCAGTGAATTCCATGTGCAGTCTTTGCCACTACACTAGATCATACCTTATTGTGTTTATAACAGCTGTAATGCTGCCTTGTCTCCTATCTGTGATGAGTAATTTATGGTCGTTTATTCACAAATCACTTTGAGATACAACCCATGAATGATGTACACGCATGTGCAAATAAGCTTTATGTAACCATGACTGATTAGGCCCTCTGCAGACAGTGAATGTTTTCTCTCTTTGGTTATATTTTTTCCGTGCAGTGTTAATGATCCAAATTTTGATGTGACAGAAAAATATACAATTTTAGTGTTACTTCTAAAAACACAAGATAGTCCCACCTTAGATTTCTAAATAAATGGATGGTTGTCCAAGCCACCGTAAGGTAGAGAAGGCAATGTAGCCTGTTCAAAAAAATTTGCCACATCCCAGAATAAGCTGATTTTTAGCAGTCAGTTTGATGGAAAAGGAACTGCGGCCATGAAGTCTGAAGGCAATTAGCAAGACACATTCTCCTCATGCTCTGTTTAACAAACGATAACCACATTCTGGAATTTATCAACCATTTCCTCACAGGCACCTAGTTTTTCTCTCTCACAGCTGAAATACTAGTGTCTCCCCCCCCCCCACCACAACAGCAGTCATTTATCTACACCAGTGAAGTCTGCTGCTCCCTAAGAGAGACTTGAGGACAATTTTTGCATGAATCGCTCAGGTGGGAATTGAGCAGTGCGTACAAAATTAATGACAGGGTAACCGCTTCCTTACTCCCGTTGCCTTAAGCTTCATTTCAGTGCATAATGAGGCCTTGCTTCTGTGGATTCATTTTAATATTTTACATTTTACTCAAATTATTGTATGCAGTACACGGCGGCTTTCATGGAGATTTAATTTGTTAAAGCTCAGGTCCTGAGCACATTTCCTAAGCACCAAGTTCTTTTGCTTCTTAATTATGTTTAGGATTTCATACTAGGAATGTTTGCTCAAAAGCAAGTCCCATTGTGCCGCGCTTGCTGTAAGATATTTGTGCAGAGGAATACATCCTTAGGTAATTTCACATACCAGAGTGTTCGGCAGCAACGATATGAAGTATGGATGCCATGCACATTATACACTCGCATGAGTACAGTTGGGACAGATGGGTGAAGGGCCCAACCAGGGCTCTTTCTGTAGCAGGTACTCATTTGCATATTAAGCGACACACCCCTAATGTAGCCAATCCTCCAAGAGCTTACAGCAGCCCCTGTAAGAAGAGCTCTGTAAGCTCTTGGAGGATTGGCTTCATTATGGGGGTGTGTGGCCTAATATGCAAAGGAGTTCCTGCTACAAAAAGAGCCCTGGGCCCAACTACATGTTACACCCCCCCTGAAGATTTATTTATACCCCGCACCCCGCCCCAGTTGAGATCCAAAGTGGCTTTTATTGTTCTCTCCTCCACTGTATCTTCACAACAACCCTTTGAGGTAGGTTAGGCTGAGAGTAGTGCCCTTGCAGCCATTTCAGGTTTGCATGAAAAATTTGCGCCATATTCATTCTGTGTTTCATTTCAGCTTATTAAAACGTGCTCCGGTTTCAAGCCCTTGGCGCCCTACAAAGCCAATTCCTCCCCCTTTGATGGTGGAGGGCGAAGAGCATTTCGAAATCTCTCAGATCCTGGACTCTAAGCTGAAGCGTAGCAAGCCGTTTTACCTGGTGAAGTGGTTGGATTTTGGACCCCAGCACCGCGAATGGGTGGAAGTAGGGGATATCAGGGCCCCTATACTGTTGTGAAAGTTTCACCGGGAGTTCCCGGGGAGAACCGGGAGGTCTCTCTGCCTAACCGGGATATTTTTCTTTAGGTGGGCAGAATATCAGCTACACTGCCATATTGTTTATGGACTGAGGGGGCACCCACCTGACCTGCGTATGACTGGGTGCCGCATTCCTTTCCGTGTCTCCCTTTTCCTGTTATCTGTAACCTTGTACCACTGTCTAGTTGTAGTGTCTTCATATTAATTATCCGTGTGACTGGTTTCGTTTCCCAGCTCAGCTGCATCGGTTATTCCTTCCTGCCCGTGGGTGGGGTGGGGGTCATTTGAACTCTGTCTATCTCAGTAAGCTTTCCCTTTTTACTCATTCCTAACAGTGCTTGTGTTCCTGACCAATAGTACTGACAATAAAGTATATGCTTCTTGGAAGACTGTACTCCCTTTGTTTGACCGTTGGACCTGACACACTTTATGGGACCACCACGGCACAACAATCTGGATCCAGAGCCTGGTTCCCAACAGAGCCTTCTGATTTTATAAATAGACACTTTGAACCCACTTTCTAATGCAGGCTGTACTTGTGCACAGGGACTGCAGCATAAAAAACTGTGGATCCCACGCATCACAGCACTGCTGTTGCGGTGTGAGAATCTCAGTCTGATGTGTGAATATTTATAATTCCATTTTTGACATAGATCTTCAAAGCTGGACATCTCAAATCACTGGTATAAAAAGAGAGCTGGCACCTGTGCCCAAAGATTGTACCATAAAAATGTCACATCCAACAACTTGTGGCTGTACAAAAATCTACAGCCAAGGTGCCTGTGTTTCCTCGTGACCTTCAGAAGCAGAGCATGGAAACACATCGCCTAATCTGCTCACATCTGAATTTACTGGCTCTACTATAAATCACATATCCAACAGATTGAGGCATCACTGTGTTAAAAATACCAAAAGGAAGGACAGATCCTTCCGTTTTTCACATGGAGACATCTGCAGTCCAGCATCAAATCAGAGGTCAGGTCTGGGTCCATAAACAGCAGCAGATCAGCCCATTTTGTTCAGCAAAAAACAGCAGGCAGGGATGGGTCTCCCACCCAAAAGACAGATGTGAACCCCTGAGGTATGGGAAGTACTGCCAGAGCTCAGCTTGCTCCCAGTGTGTCTGGCCTTGTTTCACCCCACCATCCTTCCTTTGCTGGGACACCAATGCCTTCCTTGGTAGACATTTTGACATTCGTTCTGCTGATGTTGCTGAGGATGGGCTAGCATTTGCTAAGTGATCAGCTGACTGCACTGCCGGTCATGATGCAACTGATGTCAGCAGCACATTAGGGTGCTGTCTGTTGGCGCTAGGGATGCCAGCCTCCAGGCGGGACCTGGGGATCCCCTGGCATTACAGTTTATCTCCAGACAATGGAGATGAGTTCCCCTGGAGAAAATGGATGCTTTGAAGGGTGGACTGTATGACACTGCACCCCACCGAGATCCCTGTCACCCCCAAGCTCCATCCCCAAATTTCTGGGAGTTTCCCAACCTGGATCTGGCAAACCCTACCCCTGCCAGTGGCTGGGGGACCTGGCAACCCTACGAGCTGACGATGTCAGGATCCCAGTAACTCCACTCTCAGTCCACAACTCTTTATAATAAAAGGTTTATTTAGGAAAAGAGATTTGGATGTTGGCAAGGATAACTCCTTGCTAAGACTAAAGCAGAAATTGAAAGTAACTCCAGTTATAGTCAAAAGAAACATTCCATAGGTACGTCATTCACCCCCCCACTTTGTCTCACAGTTAAATCTATGGGGATAGGCCTGTGAAAGTTGTTATCTAAAGACTTCAAGGCCGTCCTGCTGAGCGCAGGCCCTCCTAGAGGCACACTTGTTATGAGAAAGATGAGGAATTTCAGACAGGCGATATATTCCAGTTCAGGAATGGTTCCCAAATGGTTTCTGGTCTGACATTTCAGACAGAACTGTTTTAGAACCGGTTCCCTGCCATAATATATTTGTACTTTCACACACAAACACTTCTGTCCCATTCAGGAAACGGGGCTGAACCATTTTACCTGTAAACCACTTCCAAGTAGTCTTCAGTTTCTTCTCCCGGATCTGAAACGCTTTCCCCCTGCCGTTTTTCACCTGCACGGGCAATCTCCGGCTTTTTTTTAAACGTTTGGTTTAGAGCGCTATTGTGCTATGACACAACAGCAAAACAGCATTATAGCAACCCCATTGGAATGCCTGGAGTGTGTTATAGTGCTATAGCGCTCTAAAGCAAACGTTTTTTAAAAAAGCCGGAGATCACCCGCATGGGTGAAAAACAGCAGGAAAAAGTGGGAAAAAGCAGTGCAGTCTGAAATGGCAAACCGCTTCAGATCCAGCTCTTTACCGCTAGGGGAAAGCCATGTGTGAAATGGCAGCCCTATACTGGTTTACTCCACGACAGATCAAAAACGGCTTCAAATCGGCTTTAAAAGGGTAATGTGAAATTCCTCATAGTTACAAAGCCTGGGTGCCTATTCTACTCCCCCATTCACACATCTGCATTCACACCTTCCCCCACCCATAGGAATGTCAGCGAGGGATGAGGGGAGACAGGGAGACATAGAGTCAGCAATTGCAATACATTGACCAGCACTACCATAACTTAGCCCGAGTCTGACAGATGAACTCTCAGAGCCGCACATCCAGCCTTTTTGGAAACTTTGGGGAATTTCACATTACCCAGTTTCATCCGGTTTCAAGCCGGTAATCATCCGTTTTGAAGTGAACCGGTACAGGGCTGTCATTTTATACATGGCTTGCCCCTAGCGGAAATGAGCCAGATTAGAAGCGGTTTGGCATTTCAGACTGCACCGCTTTTTCCCTGCCATCTTTTGCCCGTGCGGGTGATCTGCGGCTTTTTTTGTGAACGTTCACTTTATAGTGCTATAGCGCTATAGCACTATAATGAAACACCCCAGGCATTCCAATGGGGTTGATATAATGCTATTCGGTTATAGTGTTATAGCGCTATAAATCGAACGTTAAAAAAAAAAAAAAGCCCGCGCGGGCGAAAAACGGTGGGAAAAAAGCATAACAGAATCGGGAGAGGGAACCGAAGACTACTCGGAAGCGGTTGACAGGTAAAACGCTTCATTCCCGGTTCCTAAACGGAACAGAAGCTTTTGTGTATGAAATGGCAAATACATTCCAGTAGGGAACCGATTCTCAAACGGGTTCTGTCTGAAATGACAGACCAGAACCCGTTTGAGAACCGGTTCCCTACCGGGAGATATCGCCTGTCTGAAATTCCTCTTTGTCTTTTCCCAAGAGGGAGAGGGGAGGGAGAACACAGCTTGTGGTGTTCGTGAATCTCAAAGCATCAGATGGAAACATCGGAGACCATCTGCAGGCAGCTCTGGGAGACAAGTTATGAAACCTTTTCTTGCAACTTGATGGGTTAGTTGTTATAACAGGGAGGCCTCTAACCTTCCCTTTAAAGCTAAACAGGGTTCGTCCAACGTGACTCATATACTTTCTGAGAACTGCGTATAATCTCTAGACAGTTCTGGGGGGAAAAATGGAGCATTGTATTCTCTTTGAAACATCTTAAATGCAGCAGATTTACTGCTTTGGAAATGCCCTTACTGTGTTCAGGATGCACGTACCTTTTAAAAAAAAAATAAGATCAAGGTCGGGAGAAAAAAACATTGTAAGAACAGAGTCATGCACAACCTTCTATTATGCCCAATCCAAACATCACAACACATTGTGCAAGGTTTGAGCTTTCTAGAACTCTTCATCGGGTTGGATGCCAAGAAACAAAGGGGGGGGGGTTAGGTCATGATCAGAAGGCGTATTATTCTGCATCTTGTGTGGGATGCTGGGTTTATTTCAGTGGGTAAGAGGCACCCAGCAGGCTGCAGGGAGAAATGAGCCTTCAGCTATGGGCTAAACTGGAATAAAGTCCGGGGGGGGGGGGAAGCAAAATATTTTTATTTGAGAGTGTCCTAAGTATGTTCCTCCTCTGAAGAAATGCTGGAGAGTGTCAGTTTGGCATTTATGCAAAACATCTGTGATTGCTGCAAATAAACACTGAAGACTAAGATTAAAATTAAAAAAAAAGGAAATCCAGACATGCCGAAGTGAGCTAATATATGCTCGAAACATCCACGCAATATGGCAAAAATTAGCCAGACAAATAAAAACAAAATGCGAGTCTCTAAAATACCTTTTGTACCTAATGTGACGCCATATGTTGCCTCGATCTTATTATTCTGTTAGGTTTTCATGACAGGGTTTTTATGTTTTAACAACAATAAATATGACTGAAACAAGGCAGGGAGCATCCATCCGTAGTGTGATTAATTTCCAGGCAACAGAGCAGAGAAGCTTTTGTAGACTGGAGCACAGTGGCTCTCTCAGGCTAGATTACATGCCACGGAAGACCAATGAAGGTAACTTGGGCTGGCAAGCCTGTTGAAATCTGGGGGGAGGGAGTTAATTTTTGATGCGCTTGTTTGCAAGGCTGGTGTTTGCGGTAGCTGAAAAACAGGCCAGGATGGCCACTTTCTCCGTTCCCTTTTCTCTTTTTCCAGACTGTGGCCTAAGACCTGGGAGCATGAATTCTGCCACACAAAATTAACTCCCCTCCAAAGTGGCTATGCCACATCATAAAGCTGACACCAGGTAGCAAATACACTCAGCCATCTCATCCCATGCAAAAAGGTATGCTTAATAACGCTGCTTTCACACATGCTAGATAATGTACTTTCAGTGCCCTTTTAGGAATCATTGGCAGTTGGGCTTTCTGGTGTGAAACAGGGAAATCTATTTTGTTAGGCAGGACCAGGGCTATTTTTGGGCAGGAACGCACAGGAACGGAGTTCCGGCTGGCTCCTAAGTTGGCCACGCCCAGCAGGAACTCATTAGCATAATAGGCCACACCCAACAGCAGAAACTCATTAGGATTGGCTACATTAGGGGTGTGTGGCCTAACATGCAAAGGAGTTCCTGCTACAAAAAAAGCCCTGGGTTTTGACAACAAACAAGGTGAACAGAATAAGAAGCAAAAGGTGGGTGTGGCTGGATGACCATACTTCTGGTAACATGTGGGTGTGGCCTAATATGCTAATGAGTGGTGCAGTCAGGGGTGTGGCTCAATATGCTAATGAGTTTCTGCTATTGGGTGTGGCCTATTATGCTAATGAGTTCCTGCTGGGCTTTTTCTACAAAAAAAGCCTTGGGCAGGACTGCAGGAAGTCAGAAAAAATTGGGGCACAGCTACATCTATGTCCCAAGGTATACTGGACCTTTAACCCTTTGAGAAAGTTCTCAGTGTGGGCTGCTACTGTTTGTTTCCTGTTTATTTTTATTGTGGTAAACCAGCATACCTTGTAATAGTTTATATTTTTTTGTAGAAGCTGTTAGAGGCGTTAGGAATAATTACAGTTGAGAGTGTGGCACACAGCTGGTTCAAAGAAAACTAATAAATAAATTGCCTGGGCAGGGGATGGGTTTCTGTCTGAAAAGACTATGGGAAAATAATTTTTGTGATGATTTATCCAGTGTCTCAGCTTTCATGTGGAAACTTATTCCAATTAGTTGCAACATAAGATTAAATATACATACCGTAATCCATAAAGAACTGTTCCATCTGGATGAAGCCGAATCATTCGATTTTTCACTGTAACTCCATGAACGAAGGATTTCTTGTCATTCAGGAAGTACGTATCTGGTACCCAGAGATAGTCAGCCACTCTGTTATCTAAAGTCAGATTCAAAGGTATTCCAGAATACGATAATCTTTTATCCCTCCAGGACTGTTGGAAATACATGGTAAGCGTATAGTCCTGGGAATAAACCAAAAAATGAAAAAGTAATTAAATGTGTTTCACATAGCTTTTTATTTCATTTTATTAAGGATTGCTAGTGCTGCCACCATGATTTTAAAATCACAGGAAGTGACAGAGTTTCATAGGAGCTACTTGTGCTGTCTTCCTTCTTGTAAATGGGAAACAGAAGGTATCTTGGGCTCACCTCTTTTGTGGAGCTGTCGTTTAAACAACAGGGGACACAAAGAACCTCTTTGGCCAGCTGTTTCGCATCTTAGCTGCAAACTGGCCTTCCCCTTCTTGCGTCAGGTATTCTATAAAACTTGGGCATGGCTGGGAGCACAAGTGAAAGGACCAAGAGCTCTCTGGCCTTTAGCCCTTACCTCATAACCAATGTTCCCTCCAAGCTTTGGAGTCCTGGGAGCAAAATTTCTACTTCGTGAGCTACTGGTATTAAAGTTGTGAGTGAGTGATTTGGCTACTGCATTTATTAGTTTGCTCTGGGGAGCCATCCTTCCTGAGCTAAGACAAACATGTGTGAGCCAGAGGCTAAAAAACTGTGAGCTTGCTCACACTAACTCAGCTTAGAGGGAACACTGCTCATAACTTGTGTCTTCAGATAAGCCAGCCAATAAGATCAGGATGGACCCATATTGGTATTTTTATATAGCACATTTTCTATTTAAGCTGCTTTAGGTCTCTGTGAGGAAAAAAGCAGGATATAACTAGTAACGGTAAAGGTTTCCCTTGCTCAAAAGCCAGTCGAATTTGACTCTAGGGGACGGTGCTCATCTCCATTTCCAAGCCAAAGAGCCAGTGCTGTTGGAAGACTTCTCCGTGGTCATGTGGCCGGCATGACTAAATGCCGAGGCGCATGGAATGCTGTTACCTTCCCACCAAAGCATTATCTACTTGCAATCTCTTGCTTTCGAACTGCTAGGTTGGCAGGAGCTGGGGCCAGAGATGGGAGCTCACTCCGTCATGTGGCACTAGGGTCTCAAACTGCCGAACTACTGACCTTCCAGTCTGCAGCTCAGCGTCTTAACCTCTGAGCACTTAAATAATTAAAAATAAATAAATAGTGTGTGAACAGCATTACCAAAATGCCTCACAGAGGCCAATAAATTATTTGTTTTATTTTTTAAAAAGCCATGTCCATGCTGCCTAAAGCTATACAGTATCAAAAACGGCAATATCAAGTTCAACCCCCTTGCCTCTTGTAATGTTTAGGCACACTTTCCCATGCTGTGATGTCAACACACTATGCATTTCACTGCCACCATAGCAGCCACTGATTTGGAGTGAAACAAAACGACACACAATGTACATTGTTGTCCAGATCTTTTAAAAATCTTTCTGGAGTTTAGAGAGATATAAGTAAGACTCTCCTTTTTCTCCCCTTTTCTGATATGTAAATATTGTATTTTTTCCCCTGGAAAGATAGATTATTAAAGTTTAAAAATGAAAAAACATAACAAAACAAAAAAAGATGCACAATGTAATGATGTATTTTATTTACCCTGCCTTTCTCTACATACCTACTGATTAAAAAAACCACACCACTAAACACTACCCAACATTTGGATGGACAGACGAAACCGGATGTAGGAATGTAGTTTTTGTAACAGGAATCGTTCTGGACTCTCACACCCCACTTGCTAGAATGCTCCAAAGAGCACATTGGTTAAATACGTTTTGTTTGAAGCCTCCAGAAGTTCCCTCACAACCACGGCCAAGAGTAGTTGACTCAAGTTTGCTGTCAATAACCTGAGACTCTTTGCTACACAGCCTACCTTGGTCATTTGATCATAAACCCAAGGAATGCCTTCAAGCCCCTGTCTCAGGCATTGTCCGACAACCTCAAGCTGGCCCATCACTGCAGTAATTCAACCACCTGACCCTAGTTATCTTGTTGTAGACAGTTTTCCACCTACAGTTTGACTTTCCCTCCCCCCTACATTTCTTGACCACATCTTTCCAAAACCATAAATATGGCATCCTTGGCCTTCCCTCCAGCTTTGTAGTTGGTTCCACACTTGAGCCTCCCTTCCCAATGTTGTGGTTGGCTTATTTCCCGAACCTTTGCCCACTTTGCTGAACCACTGGATCCCCTGCTTGGATCCCCAACTGTATAGATGATTTCAGTTTTGGATTCTTTCTTCACCCTGGGAATTCCTTGCCCCAGACTAGCTTTTCCTGCTTCTGACCTGGACTTCAGCACAACAGACTCTTCAGGTCAAGGCAATGTATGTTTTTCCTTTTCCCCTTTATTTCCTCTTAAACTCCCCATTCACCCCCATTTAGGCAATAACCAAAGGCAGCATGGCTAGGATTGCATTATTTTATTGTAACATCGTTTTATGTTTTGGGTCTCCTTTGAATTTCATTTTTCTAGCTTTGTAGCTTGTTGGGGGCATAAAAATTGTTCCATTTGAGATTCTCTTTGTGTGCCTTATTTTTCTCTGTGTGTCTTATTTTTCTATCTTAACTAGAGTTCTGCATCAGATCAGGACCCCAATATCCACTAGACTGTCTGGTCCCCAAAATAATTCCCCTGGTGACACAGTAGGGCTGCCAAGCCGTGGTGGGGGATCTGTGCATCTTCACAGGATCCCTGCCGCGGGGGACAGCGATACGCGTTGCACCGCTGTTGCCAGGATGTGACGCTACACGTCGCTCTGGCAACGGGACTGTTTGGAGTCCCGTTGCCAGAGCGACGTGTAGCATCACATCCTGGCGACGGTGGTGCAACGCGTATCGCTGTCCCCCGCAGCAGGGATCCTGTGAAGACACACGGATCCCCCACCGCGGCTTGGCAGCCCTATGACACAGTGTGACCCAACACATGAAGAGTACGCTTTGCACATTATGGACCTGACACGTGTACTGATTTGGGTAACTATTCAAAGTGCTGTTTCTTCCCCTAAAGGCCCTAAGTGGCTTGGGACCAGGGTTCCTTAAGGACCGTCTCCTCCCCTACTTTCCAGCTGGCCAGTTAGGATCTGGCTCCAGCGGTGACCTTAGCCAACCAACATCAGGGAAAGCTTTCCTGGGCCCTGCACTTGGGGATCCCCAACTTTCCATATCCCTGCCCCACAAAGGAAGAGGGAAAAGAAGAAAAGCGGGCTCCTGTTGCCACTTGCACCTGCCCAGTCTGGGGCTTGGGTAGCTGATGGCAGGGGTGGCTCCTACCCACCTCACACAGGGTGAGGCCCTCCTTTGCTTGGACCCATTGGGGTGGACTGGCAGTGATTCTGGGGTCTCATTCTGGACTTTTGTCCAGGGAGCACAGAGAGCAGGGCTTGAGAGGCAGATGGAGTTGTCTTAGTGGTTCTGGGGACCTGATGTCTATGCTCCCACCTTCAGAGGTGAGAGGAGCAGAAGAAGAAGAGAAGAGATTGGATTTATACCCCGCCCTTCACTACCCAAAGGAATCTCAGAGCGGCTTACAAACTCCTTTCCCTTCCCCTCCCCACAACAGACACCCTGTGAGGTAGGTGGGGCTGAGAGAGCTCTTGACAGAAACTGCTCTTTTTTCAAGAACTGCTCTTATCAGAGATACGGCTTGCCCAAGGTCATCCAGCCAGGTGCAAGTGGAGGAGTGGGGAATCAAACCCGGTTCTCCCAGATTAGAGTCCGTGCAGATTAGAGCCAGTCTGGTGTAGTGGTTACGTGCGCGGACTCTAATCTGGGAGAACCAGGTTTGATTCCCCACTCCTCCACTTGCACCTGCTGATGTGACCTTGGGTCAGTCACAAGCTCTGGCACAGCTGTCCTTGAAAAAGAACAGTTTGTGTCAGAGTTCTCTCAGCCCCACCCACCTCACAGGGTGTCTGTTGTGGGGAGGGGAAGGGAAAGGAGTTTGTAAACCGCTCTGAGACTCCAAGTGAAGGGCGGGGTATAAATCCAATCTCTTCTCTTCTTCTTCTTCTTAGCCACTACACCAAACTGGCTCTCAAAGTAGTGAACAGTAGTGAACAGAGTAGTGAACAGAGTAGTGAACAAAGACAGTGTATTTTCTGTGCTGGCACCGTGACTTTGGAATGCCCTCCCCCTTGAGGCTTGCCCAGCACCTATTCTAGTGTCTTTTAGGCACCAGGCAAAAAACAGATATTTTTACCCAGGCTTTTAAATAGGGGTTTCATTTTTCTAGCTCCATAATGGTCTGCTCCTAGTCTTAGTTTTATGCTGTTTGTATCCCATGGCTTGTTTTATTGGCCTGTTGTTCCTATATTGATAGGGCTGCCAAGTGGGGGCGGGTGGCGGGTAACCCCCCGCTTTGGAGGCCCGATTTCCGCTGCCATGGAATCAGGCCCCGGGGGGAACTCTGCCCCCCGAAGCGCAGCGTGGCTGCATCACCAGAGGTGACACAACCACGTCAATCACGTTGGGGGTGTGGCCCCGATTGTCGGAGGGAAAACTCTATGGTTTTCCCTACGACGATCGGGGCCACGACCTCAATGTGATTGACGTCGCGCATCACTTCCGGTGATGTGCTGGCGGCATGCGCGCGCCCGGCGAGGGACACCTCCTGGAGCGTGGTGAGGCTCCCCCGCCGGTGAGTAAAATTCACTTGGCAACCCTATATATTGATAATTTATTATTTTAATTGTAAGCTGCAGGACTCCAAAGAGGTGGCATTGAAATCTCCAAAATAAATATATTCTGCCTCCTTAAAGCTTTCTCTGTGAGGCTTGGAACACTGGCCAGCACTATTCACACACTGCATATCACAAACAATTACTTCTTTTTGTGGTTGTGTTGATAGCAGTTTCTAAGATATATATATATAATGCTTCACGCTGCCGCAATCACACCACGGGTGTCTGGAGGCCTTGGAGGTGCCTTGGAGGTACTAGTTTTTTAAGGCGCATTGTCGGCAGTAAGCCACCGGTGCACTCCACTTCCCAGATGTTGGGGTGTGATCGCGCCCACCATCCGTGCCTTTCCCACGGCAACTTTGTCATGTGACTGGGGCCATAAGTGGTTTTCTGGGTTAAAGCAATGAGTTCATGTCCTCCAGCCACCGAGGGTCTGCTGCCAATAGATTCTGCATTTCTCTGTCATTCTAGGTAGAGGTCATCGATTAACACTACTGTGTTAATCGATATATATAGTAGTAAGTCTGTAAACCGCTCTGAGACCCATTAGGGGTTATGGGCGGTATATAAGTCTCATGTAAATAAAATAAATAAATAAATAAATAAGATATCCAAATCTTCTCCCCCCCCCATACACACACACACACACACCTTCTCAGGATCTCCTACTTAAAACGATATAATGGATGTGCATAGTGATCCAGAGTGGTAAAGTATACCAGCAGGCCCCTCTGGAATCTGATTCTACACATAATGAGGTCACTGATTACAGTATTGTTGGGACCGCTTCTCAAGAAAAAGGTCGACTAATGTAACCACAACAAGCTTTTTAATTGCTTGCCCTGTTGCCGCCATATGGTTGCTCTTCAGGTGTCTTAAAAAAAGGGAGTTGAGAGCTGGGTCTTGCCACCCCGACAGGGCTTTCTATCTCACTAGGCACTTTGTCTGCGCTCTGCCATCTTGCCTGGGGTAGGAAAGGCAACTGGGAGCCAACAGGCAAAGCAATGAAAACAGTAGTGTTAATCGATGACCTCTACCTAGAATGACAGAGAAATGCAGAATCTATTGGCAGCAGACCCTCGGTGGCTGGAGGACATGAACTCATTGCTTTAACCCAGAAAACCACTTATGGCCCCAGTCACATGACAAAATTGCCGTGGGAAAGGCACGGATGGTGGGCGCGATCACACCCCAACATCTGGGAAGTGGAGTGCACCGGTGGCTTACTGCCGACAATGCGCCTTAAAAAACTAGTACCTCCAAGGCACCTCCAAGGCCTCCAGACACCCGTGGTGTGATTGCGGCAGCGTGAAGCATTCCCCTCCGGTCCCTCGTTTACCCGCCGGCACCGAGGGAAGGACCCGTGGTGTGCTGCCGGCGTGTCTGATCATGTAATCGTGCATCAAACTATGCCGGGGCAATTAGCCACGTCTCCCCCCACCCCGCAATATCCGGCCTGTGTGACCGGGGCCTATGCTGATCAAAATACCCCTTCCATTGGCCCTTTGACAACTTCTTTCTTATCAAACTCTCAACTTAATGACAGGATTTAAGATTTTTTACAGTAAAAATAATACAAAACCCCTCAGATTCTAAGTCTTCCTGCAAAGCCTGGGATGCCTGTCTCCAAGTGAGATCTGGGAATCCCCTGGAATTAGAGCTCATCTCCAAGCTACAGAGATCCCAGCTCTCTGGGAGAAAAGGGATGCTTTGGAGGGTGGATTCGATGACATTGTAACCCGCGGAGTTCCTCATCCTCCCCAGGTTTCCCAGGAGTTTCCCAGCCTGGATTTGGCAACCTTAAACCCCCCAAACCCCCCCCCCCCATCCTCTGCCCATGACCAGGGGGCACCTAGCAACCCTATAGGAATATTTTTCCCCCTGAGAAGTAAATAAGTCTTCTTTACCTTATTAAAAGGTATCTTCTCTCTCATTTCGCCTCATGCTTATGTGTTTTATTCCGTAATTTTATATTCTTCGTTATCGCTTTCTAAACCTGTAATTTGCAGCCTCTCTGTAGTGTTTTGGTGGCAATTTTATATAGTACAAGGTACGCCACAGTAAAGATGCTCTTCTGACAGAACCTTTGCCTCCATTGGAGGTCTCCATTCCTTGGAGGCAATCACGAAACGAATCTTGTGTCAAAAATGTACCATCTACGTGGATTCTCTTCAGAAGGGTTCTGTAAAAAGGAGCTAACGTGGATCTAGTGGCCTCCTGGTGGATCTTTCCAGAAAAATCTGCGTGGATTCTGGCATGCAATTCCTCACACACATGCAGAGGAACACTTTACTGGGGGCAAAGGTTACCTGGGAAAGCAGTCCAAAGGAAATACTGTTGCTACTTCTACTGTTGCTATGCTGTGGTTACCTGATAAAGTCTTCCTAGATGCATTTAATATTCTCAGTATAAAAAGCAGGCCATGGTAAAGCTATGATCAATCGACAAGCTGAGCAATCAACAAAATTAATCAACAAAATAACCACCCTATTTCGGAACATCCCGTACAATTTCTCGTATTTCCATAATTGCAACTGAGCTGCCTTGTGCGGTTTTTCATTGAGTTTCCCAAATGCTTCACACAGGATTCTGTATCAAGGACAGCATCACCTCCCTGCTGGTAGATTTCTCATACGCTACCAATCAAGTTGTTTTGATGTCTCCGGTGATTATTTTCTGCTTAGCCCAGACTGACACCTTTTGCTAAGAAGGATTTGTTGTCTTATTGGCAGAAGCCTGGCACGCACGGAAGCACTGGGAAAGGGAGGTGCAGAGTGTGTGTGTCTGTGCATGTGTGTGTGTGAATGAGAGAGAGAGAGAGAGAGAGAGAGAGAGAGAGAGAGAGAGAGAGAGATGTACTACATCATCACACTAAACAATTATCCCGCAAATCATTTAGCAGTTGTTGCAGTGTCAGGGTCTACTAAAATTCTTCAATTTGCTTGTGCTCACTTAAACCTGGGCTTCAGTCAAATTTAACCAAGCAGAATTGCAGACTTTGTCAGAAGAAAATATATGCAAAGTTGGAAGACAATATATGCAAATTATATATAATATATGCAATATATATGCAAATTTCTCTGCACTAAGCTAGGCCTACACAATTTATGATCCATGAAGCTGAACATACTTCACAGACACTTGAGGATTTAGAGAAGAGGTCATGACAAAAAAGGTCTGGCTTTTTAGGCCTAGCAGAATTATCCCCCGGCCTTATTCTGCTGTTCTTCAAGGAGGTTAGGGTGGGTGCTGTTCGTGGTTCTCTTCTCCTACAGCTCCAACAGCACTACCAGATTATAAATCTGCTAACTCTATAGTGCATACTTTTATTTATTTATTTTATTTTATTTGCCTTGTTTATAGTCAGCCTTTCTCACATGGACTCGAGGTGGACTACACATAGTGAGCCAGTACAATTACACAAACAGTAGGACATGAAATAGCTAATGTATTGGGATTTTAGAAGTCTGGGACACCAGAAAGAATTGCAGCATAGCATAAGTACTCACATAACACATTAAGTGGTACTAGGGTTGCTAGGTCCGATTGTTGTGCTGGTGAACCTGTCATGGACTTCACCTCATGAACCACGAACTGGTCAAAGTTCATCACCAACTTTGTCGATCAACACAGCCTCACACTCTTGCTTGAGGTTTGTTGTCTGCCCACACTAAGAACTACTACAGTCTTGTCCAGGTTTTGTACTGAGTAACCCCGAGTTCTTGTCTATTGGTGTACAAGAACATGAAGGTTGTTTATTTCATATGCATGTACGCATATGAAATAAACAACCTTCATGTTCTTGTACACCAATAGACGGTGGGGAATTTCAGACAGGCAATATATTCCAGAAGAGGAACAGTTCCCAAACGGTTTCTGGTCTGTCATTTCAGACAGAACTGTTTGAGAACCGGTTCCCTTCCGGAATATATTTGTCATTTCATACACAATCGGGGTTGAAGCATTTTACCTGTCAATCGCTTCCAAGCACTCCTCAGTTTCCTCTCCCGGTTCTTTTTTTTAAAAAACAATTTATTAGGATATATTTAGACATGTTAACATAAACTCCCGGTTCTGATGCGCTTTCCCCCCGCCGTTTTTTGCCCGCGTGGGCAATCTCCGGCTTTTTTTTTGAACGTTTGCTTTATAGCGTTGATATAATGCTATAACGGAACAGCATTATATCAATCCCATTGGAATGCATGGAGTGTTTTGTTATACTGCTATAGCGCTATAGTGCTCTAAAGCGAACGTTCAAAAAAAAAAAAGCCGGAGATCGCCCACACAGGCGAAAAACGTCGGGGAAAAAGCGGGAAAAAGCGGTGCAGTCTGAAATGGCAAACACTGCTTCAGATCCAGCTCTTTACCAAGAAGGGGAAAGCCATGTGTGAAATGGCAGCCCTATACCGGTTCACTTCAAAACGGATCATTACCGGCTTGAAACCGGGTGAAACTGGGTAATGTGAAATTCCCCAAAGAATATCGAGGTAGAGACAGCAAATCATAGGTAAAGGTGAGTTTGGAATAGCTCCAGACTACAAAACTTGAAGAGGACTTGTAAACATTATACCTGCCAGTCATGTTCTGTGGTCCGACTGGTGCTTGACAACTGTTTGTTTTTGTAGATCCAAGTAGACATCAAAACCCAGGATATTTCACAAGCTCTTGGTGTGCCACCATCAATGCTTCCTCTAACCTGTGGAGTCCTGTGAGCCAAAATTCTACTTTGTGAGTTACCGGCATTGAAGTTGTGAGCAAGCAATTTGGCTACTGCATAAATTAGTTTGCTCTGGAGCCATCCTTCCTGAGCGAAGCCAAAAATGTGTGATCTGGAGGCTAAAAACCTGTGAGCTAGCTCACACTAACTCTGCTTAGAGGGAACACTGGCCACCATACATGGTTGGGTGGCTTTGCACATCACAAGTTGTTACGGTCTTGATGAGGCCTGTCAAAGAACTCCTACACTGCCTATTTCAGATGTGTGCTATTGTGTGCATGAAAAAGTGTTTTTGTTTTGCATTCATTTTTTTAAAAAACTTGGTTCTGTTTCATTAAATAAGTTATTGAAACTATTAGAGTTAGTAATTCGATTCATTTTTCATTTCTTTTGGTTTCAAATGGAAACACATTTCTGCTGATAAGTTTTTTTTTCCTCACCGAGTGGAGAAAAAATGCTCAAGGTTCATTCTATTCATGCTGCTTGTCAAACTGCAGACAGATTGGAGACAAGGTTTCCATTTGATAGGAAGAGAGAGCAGGTGGAGTGATGGAATAGACAGTGTCTCATGTACAAAGAAGAAGAGAAGAAGACCCTGCGGGGGGGGGCAGCAAGGAGATCATTAGATAGGATAGTGAGGCCAGCAAATTCTCTCCTGTTAAGTATAATTCCTTGTCTGTCTCCAAATTGCTATTCTTAGGGCAATATCCTGCTTCTTCTTGGAAGTTCTACTCTGCCTGTCTCCCTTTCAGCTAGTGATGTAGTTAGGATAATGTCTCTGTCTCTCCTCTTCATTATCAAGTATATTAGTTCCTAAATAAAGCTTTATCTACACTTTAATCAGACTGTGCACCTTCGCTGTGTGAATTACTCTACCAATATAGAGGAGTTTGGCAGTCTTCCAAAACTGACAGCATGTATAATATGAATAAACAATCAGTAACATGCTACTTGGAACCACATTGAGCAGGACGGGCTGGGGTGGAGGGATATCTTGTACCTGGCTTGCAAACAGACCACAAACTAGTAGAGCCACTATTCAGTTCTGCAGCCTGCTCTGTGGCACTGGTGGGTGAGACACTGAATATATTTACAGGAATCGACTGTATGTGTGTAAAAAACGAGAGATGGCGAATACTGTCTTTAAACAAAACCTGTGTGTATTAGGATCCCTTCTTCCCATTTTTGACTAATTTGGTACTTAGTTTGACTAACAAAGGTCCCGGTCACACGGGAGGATTTGCCCCACAAGAGGGACGGATCGGGGGCGCATCAAATGGGCATGATCACACCGCAATATCTGGGAAGTGGAGCGCACCCGTCCCTGATCCGTCACTTCCGGCCAAAACCGCGCATCAACCCCCCCCCCAGAAAACATTACTACCTACCTGAAGCTCCACATCAAGGGCGGCCATGGGATCGCCGGTGCGCCCATCTCCGGCAGCATGCAAGGCTCCCAGCCAAACTGCGCAGGCACGCACATGCGCAGTGGGCTGCCTCGCTCTCCATTCCGTGGCTCCCCCCCGGCATCTGATCATGCCGGGGAGCAACTGCACAGCGGCTCGGGGGATCTGTCTGATCCCGCCTCCGCACGTCTCTTTTGATGCGGCTCAAAAAAGCCGCACTTCGGCTGTGTCTTTCCTCCCAGTGTGACAGGGGCCTAAAAAAGATTATCATCTTTTCCCCATCTAAGGCTAATAGTAGCTGCAGTGAGGGAGGGAGAGGTTTTTACTGGGACTAACTGAGAGATGCAGGGAGTGGAGGTGAGATAAATGGTATCAAACCAATGCCAAAACCAAACCCAGGATATTTCACAAGCTCTTGGTGTGCCACCATCAATGCTCCCTCTAAGCTGTGGAGTCCTATGAGCAAAAATTTGACTTTGTGAGCTACTGGCATTGAAGTTGTGAGCAAGCAATTTGGCTACTGCATAAATTAGTTTGTCCTGGAGCCATCCTTCCTGAGCTGAGACAAAAATGTGTGAGCCGGATGCTAAAAAAACTGTGAGCTAGCTCACAGTAACTCAGCTTAGAGGGAACACTGTGCCTGGCATCAGAGAGAATAGAACAGCAGCCACAGAAGCCATTGCTTATACAGAATCAATACCCTCCCCAAATCAATGAGCCACCAATATCATTGGTATAACCTAAACACTTTGAAAGGAAAGACAAATCTGGACAAACCTCTTTGGTAGTGAAGTCTGTGCAGCTCTGCTGTTTGGAAAACATCCCAGCCAGTTATATGTCAGCTAGCCCTCCCTCTGACCTTCATGAACTCTAAGCCTGACAGCCAGGTGCCAGAATAATGGCCAGATCTGATTGTTTCCATTTATTACTAGCTTTAAACCCCCCCCCCCCAGTTTAGATTAGTTATAATAACTGCATGACTGAATGGGTCAATTTTGATTTGGGATTTGATTGGTTAACATCTGGATGTATATCCACAAAGGTAGCCAAAATGGTATTTGCCTGAAGCCAGGTGTTGAGTTCATGGCTGAGGTGAGGCATGCCGCATGCATGAAGCATTGACTTCCTGTCTGACTTTCTGAATAAGCAACAACATTGCACCAGCTTTTAATTCAGGGCTCAGTTTCCGTTCTCCCATCCACAAGCACTTTCTGTTCTCCCAGCCACAAGCTTTCACAAAATGTACAGGGAAATGGTACTATACTTTTCACATAAAATTTCAACATTGTCAATAACCACAGGTCCCTTTTCTGTGATATTTCTGTGCTCCTTTCGAAAATATTTGGTTACTCATTTAAATAGCTTTCCTTCACTCTCAGGGCAAATCTAGACATTAGCTTTTTTAAAGAGTTGGGTCTGGGTTTTTAAAGAGTTGGGTCAGGTTTCCTGCAGCCACACAGCAGCTGTGCGGAATGATTGCTCAAAAAAAAAACAGAGCCGATTTGAGCTTGGAACATCGCCACGGGAGGAGAAAAGGCTCCTGCCTCCCACCTACCTGTTTTCCATGCCAAATCAGTACTGGTTGTGTTGGTGGTGGGGAGGAGATATTTCCTCATGTTTGCTGCTCCATAGCCCCGGTTACATGGGGGGGGGGAGTACAGCCAAAGCGCTGCTTTTCTGAGCCGCAGCAAAATAGACGCGCGGCGGCGGGATCAGACAGATCCCCTGAGCCGCCAAGCAGTTGCTCCCCGGTACAATCAGATGCCGGGGGGAAAGCCACAGGACGGAGAGCGAGGCAGCCGGCTGCGCATGTGCGCGCATGTGCAGTTTGGCCGGGAGCCTCGAATGCTGCGGAAGACAGGCGCGCCGGCGATCCCACAGCCGCCCTTGCTGCGGAGCTTCACGTAGGTAGTACTCTTTTCTAGGTTTTTTTTTGATGCACGTTTCCCCCCGGAAAGGACGGATTGGGGATGGGTGTGCTCCGCTTCACAGATGTTGCAGTGTGATCGTGCTTGTTTGATGCGCCCCCGATCCGTCCCTCTTGTGGGGCAAAACCTCCTGTGTGACCAGGGCCCATGTGGAGTATTCTGGAGTTTTTTTTACCATAGAGTTTCTGGCGATTCCTAGAAATATGTAAAATCACTTCTGATTTTTCCTGGAAGTGATGTCAAACTGTTGCTGATGGCTGCACCCCATGTGCCCACCCCTGGACTCCCACTGGTTGGCAGGCCATGCCTGGAAACCCTACCCTCGAGACTGCATTGCCATAGCAGCAGGCCTGCCTCCCCTCCCCAGGGCAGTAGCTGTCTGCAGGAGGTTGTGGCAGCCCCGGGCATCACCACTGCTTGGCAGGGAAGAAGATGACCTGGTGGGGAAAGTCTGTGGTGTGAGGTGGAGGCAACTCAGTCACTGCGGGTGCCAAAAAATCCTTTGGCCAGCCCTGTTGTTGTGTACATGTTGACCATGGAGGTAACAGAAGTCTTGCCTTCTTTTACACTGGTAAAACATGCCTTAGTTTACCTCAGATAATTCTAAGAAACTTATCCTACCAATCTGCCACTTTGGCAACCTCATGTCTCACCTGACCAGAATAATAATTCCATAGCATGTTTCGGAAATGATAGAAGGAACATCATTGTTATTTATATTATTTAATAATCTATTTAAGATATTTATAACCCACTTTTTATTCTGCCCAAGGAGACTGAAAGTGGGTTACATCAATAATGTCACAAAAATATAGTACAGATAGTTCTTTTACCCCATCATAATCATAGGTCTTCATTCACAAGCCTCCAAAAGCACATTGGAAAAGTGCCACTTTACCGAGACGACCTTTTCGGGGCGCATGCGCGGAACGGCACTGCGAGCGGGCATTTTTTCGGGACGCTCCTGAGAAGCCCGCTCCCTTTTCGCTCTTTTGAGAACCCCCAAGCATCGGGGGGGGGGGCTCGCTTTGCCTCCTGGAGGGAGGGGAAGCTGCAGGGGGCTCGTTCACGTCAATCCCGTTGATGGCGATCGTGGGGTGCTGAGGTGCTGCCCCAGAAGCGGGAGCGAAGATGGGAGGAGGAATGGCAACACGCCTCCCCAAGCGGCGACCAACCGTCTGTTTTTAACTTAATCAGCAAGTACCCATCAATATATTTTTCACATTTTTTCATGCCAAGATTAAAGTATTTTCTGAGCCAAATTCCTTCAATTACCCCCAAAGTATCGGGAATAGCGGCTATGGAAGGACTGAGGGGGAAATGATTGCTGTGGCAAGAAAGGAGAGAGAAAAGAAAGGAAAAGCCGGTTTACAGAATATTGCCAGCTAAAAGAACGAATTCTAGAACAACAAATTATTGGAGGTTAGTTGAACATTGAGGTATTTAAAGTTTAAAGTATCAACTAGGGAGGAAATAGAAAATGGCGGTGTCGGAGGAAGAAGAAGAGTTGGGTTGGGGCTTTCCTCATGTTTTCTGAAAGCCCGCTAAGAAAGCCCAAGCAGAAAGAGTTCTCACTGCTATATAAAAAAGGTGAGACCTGGATGAAAAATCAATCTGATGATACTATTGTTAGGGCAAGGGTTTGCATTTTCCAGGTCTAACTGATAATGCTGCTAAATCTTTTAATTCTTTCAGTACTTGAACATGAAACTAAGAAAGCTTCAGAGTTTCATCTTAGAAGGAGATGCATTTTTAATTAACTTTTGGCATTCAGAAGAGACCAAAGGAACAAAGGGGATTTTCTTGAAAAGCAATGCCTCGGTAAAGAACAAATCCTTGACTTGTTCTCCAAGACCTGCACATTTTATTCAATGTGATCCAAAATCGGTACCCCTCTTGCTGCTAAAATGGCAATGCCATTCCGAGCCAGCATCTCATCTCTGATTTGATATTCTGCTCACTGCCATCCATCTTTTATTCTTTCACGCCAATGTTGTCTCATATCAAAATCCTGCCAGATGAATTTCCACAAACACTTGAAAACTAATTCTATAATGCTTGACATGTTCATTGAATTTTTCAGTGCATAAGAAGGTTAGCTTTGATATCAGTATTCACCTGGACCGATGCTTCCAGCCGTATGTCTGAGCATGTCCCCCTTTTCCCCAGAACAGCTGAGCTCAGGCAAAGATGCAAAAGTAACAAAAAAAATTAGATTGCATGAAGGCTTTTAGATTCGTGCAGAAGGATCCACACTGACAACCAACAGAACATATCAGAGGCAAAACAAGCAGTTAGTTGCAGCTGCAAACCTGGGTGCTTTCAAGACCTTTCCTTGCCAGAAGCAAAACATATAAAAGAGATTCAAAGAACTCATCAATGCTTACTTGTGTAAAAGAGACAGAGTTCTGTTTCAGATTTATATATGAAATTTGCTGTTTTCTCATTCAGAGTGCAGAGTTTAAAAATATAAAAAGAAAACTATGACTAAAACCAGATCATACAAGACATGAAGCTGTCTTTAGAGTTGGGTGATTGGTTTAATAAGGCCAGTATTCACCAGGGTCACCGGAGTCTTGGGTAGGGGTCTTTAGGGAGGGGCCGTGGCTCAGTGGTAGAGCATCTGCTTGATATGCAGAAGGTCCCAGGTTCAATCCCCGGCATTTCCAGTTCAAAGGACCCGGTAGTAGGTGATGTGAAAGACCTCTGCCTGAGACCCTGGAGAGCTGCTGCCAGTCTGAGTAGACAGTACTTACTTTGATGGACCAAGGGTCTGATTCAGTATAAGGCAGATTCATGAGTTCATGTGTCTTTCACACTGATGACCATCTTGCCCTTTTAAACTGGAGGTGCCAGAGACTGAACCCAGGACTTCTGGTATGCAAACCAGGTGCTGTACCACTGAACCATGGCCTCAGCTCCTTATAAAGAGTATAAAACAAATGTGAGGTGCAATGTTGTATAGTGGTTAGATGGTTGGCATATGATTGGGCTTCAATCCCTGCTCAAGTATGAAGCTCATTGGATGATTTGGGGCCAGCCCTTTTCAGTCAGCTTAACCTATCTAGGGTTACCAAGTACTTATCGCAATTCGGCGGGGGGGACATGATCCCCGGCTGGAACATTCCTCCCTGTAACGCACCATGCTGTTGCCAGGAAGTGACGCTGGGCGACGATCTGACAATGGGACCGAACTCTTGATAGTACCATCGAGTTTCCAGTCCCATTGCCAGAGCGTCGCCTGGCGTCACTTCCTGGCGATGGCATGGTGCGATGTGTCTGTTTTCTGCGCGGGAATGGTCCTGGGAAGAAGTATGTGTCCCCCGCCAAATCAGGGTAAGTACTTGGTAAGCCTGAACCTATCATAGAAGGTTATTGTAAGGGTAAAATGAGAGAAAAGGATCATGTGCCCTACCCAGAGCTCCTTGGAAGAAGGATGTGATTAAAAACATCAAATATGCAAGATATTAGAAACCACGGCACATTGCCACAGCTTTCAGTTTCAAAGCTTTAAAAAAGTTTAAAGGGCTCGATCCTGTTCACCCTTTCCCCCCATGCAAAAAGCCTTCCTCGGGTGTGAGGGGTACCACTGATGCAAGAGGCAGGAACAGCAATTTCACCTGTTTCCTTCTCTTTGATGCAGCCATTCATACTGCATGGCTTTTATATAATAATAATAATATCTTTCGATTTATTAACCGCTCAATCCTGCAGAGCTGCTGGCTCTGAGCGATTTACAGTTACACATATTCACACGGGACTAACAATGATTCATAGGGGTAAAGGAGGACAACATATAAATCTTTTAAGTCGCACACGTTTGCAGCCGACGGGGATTTTGTTCAGCTGTAGGCACCGCTCCATGTAGTCCACGTAGGTCCCCTGAGTCTTGATAGCATCTTCAGGGCACCTATAGGTGCCTTCCAGGGGAAGGGTGGGGGGAAGATCCATCTCTGCTGGTGCCTTCTATTGATGCTACATAGGATCCAGCCCAAAGGCTCAACCTGAGATGCCTGCTTGAGGAGATGATTCCATAACAGTAGAATTACCACTGACAACAATGCACCTGAATCTCTTCAAAGTGTGGCTTTGAAACAAAAGATGCTCAGAGCCTCCCTGGCTGATTTAATGGATGAAGGCAGTGCAGTTGAAGAAGAGTAGTAGTAGTTTGGATTTATAACCTGCCCTTAACTACCTAAAGGAGTCTTACAAACAAGTTCTTTCAAAGCTGTTCTCTCAGGAGCAGTTCTTGAAAGAGCTCTCTCAGCCCCACCTACTTCACAGGGTGTCTGTTGTAGGGAGGGGAAGGGAAAGGAGATTGTA
This sequence comes from Gekko japonicus, assembly GCF_001447785.1. NCBI lineage: Eukaryota > Metazoa > Chordata > Lepidosauria > Squamata > Gekkonidae > Gekko > Gekko japonicus. The sequence continues at coordinate 477,050 of NW_015167074.1, forward strand.
AGTCGCTCTGAGACTCCTTAAGGGTGCTTCTTCAAGGGCCTTATTTTGTCATCACTTCACATGAGCAGATGAACCACCCAAAAAGGTCGAAACTCTATTTTCCATCTCATGTGGGTGCAGCTTGACAGAAAATTGCAAGTGCTACCGTTCCTTTTATTCAATTGTGTGAGGCCACTGTGTCGTATTGGTTTCGATTTAATGACTCTCTTCTTCTAAGTCTAAACAACATAGCTGATCATGTAAGTGGCAAGATGATGTCTGAGGCCCCTGCCATGTGTCTTGACTGTTACAAATGTTGATCAGCACTGCATAGCGTAAAGATTTTTTAAGTATTCATTAGAAACCCCTCCCCCCTTTCTTTCTCAGAGCTCCAGAGGATTTTTATCCCATAAGTCAAGGGTCCCCAAACTTTTTGATCCTGTGGGTGCCTTTAGAATGCTGATACAGTATGGTGGACATGACCACAAAATGGCTGCCACAAAATGCTGCCTCAATCAAGCACAAAATGTCTGCTGACGTTTACCTTCAGTCACATACTGAAGAGCCTTGTTCTGTGGTAGCAGCTGCTGCCGAAGCAACATTTTTTAAAAATCTGCCCAGCAGAATGCTACAGGCTGAAATAATCGCATAAAATCAGCACAGAATTCTTGAGGAGGATTCCTGAGATGGCAAGCAACCAACTCAACATGCTAGGTCACATGGTATTCTGAACAAACAAATATGCCACATGACAATGGAAATCTTTGCATTGATCAGTGTATTTTTTTAGATGAGAGAAAGAATTCCTCAGACAAGGCAAGACTTCCTTCAATGCTGGACTCCCCCCCCCCCAAATATATTTTATTGTTTTTATTATAAAACAGAAACAACAAACAAACAAACAAAAATACAAATTGAAATAACATGAATCGGAACTATGCTGAAGGACTTCTTTCTCGGTTGGAAGAAGACATAGTGTCATACAGTCACTGACCACATTTTAGTGGAAGGGAATTACTGGATCCAATCCATAGTCTTGTCCTCTTTGGGTCAGTCAGACACTTGACCCCCCCCCCCCAATTCAATACAGTACTCTTATAAGAGTACTGAGTACTGAGAACCTGCAGATGCAGATACATTTCTGCAACGAGAAAACAAAATGCCAAAGATGTTTACAGTAAATGTCCTAATTTTGAACCCCACTAACCATAGTTTAGAGAAAGCACACTCTAGTGTGGTTATGTTATAAGGGTTGTTTTATTTCCATAGTTTACAAGTTACACAACAAGTACTGAACCTAGCATCACAGAATACAATAGACGGAATGCATAAAATCTGACATTGTCCTTCAGCAAAAACTGCGTAAGGCTGTTATGACTTCCATTATTATCAGGTTGCCATGGTGACTGATGTTTCTAAGACAACTATTCAAATCTAGCAGGGAGTTGTGGTAACGAAACTGGTATAAAGGATAAAATGAACTGCTAGTTCCTAAGCAGAGATTGGCTGTGGTCACACACACTAAATAATCCACTTTCAGTGCACTTTCCAACTGGATTTCACTGTGTGAGCTGGCAAAATCCAGTTGAAAGTGCATTGAAAGTGGATTATTTTGTGTGTATGACCACAGCCACTCTCTGCTTAAAACAGGAAGATATTTCTTTAATGTATGAATTAGGATCACTTCTCACCAATAGCAGAGGAAGTTGATACCTTGGGTCAGGTATGTATCACTTCCTAGTGTAGAGAAGGAGCTCATCTGATTGAATGCTCCTCTTCTTACACTGTACATAGAAAACTAGATGCCAGTAGAAAGGGTTCTAGCCTGGTCTTTCGACACGCACACCAGCTTTCTCTGTGTTGGAATGCCGTTGTTCTGTGGGAATGTTCTCTCATGCTGGTGTTTGGGGTGATGTACGGCACAATCCCATGCTTCATAAGAACATAAGAACATAAGAGACGCCAATGTTGGATCAGGCCAAAGGCCCATCCAGTCCAACACTCTGTATCACACAGTGGCCAGAAATACCAGTGCCATCAGGAGGTCCACCAGTGGGTCCAGGACATTAAAAGCCCTCCCACTGTTGACCCCCCCAAGCACCAAGATGACAGAGCATCACTTGCCCCAGAGTCTCTATCTATATCTTGTGGCTAATAGCCACTGATGGACCTCTGCTCCATATGCTTATCTAGTGCTGCCCCAATGCTGCCACTAGGGTTGCCAGTCTCTGGGTGGGCCCTGGAGATCTCTTGCTATTATAACTGATTTCCAGACAACAGAGATCAGTTCCCCTGGAGATAATGGCTGCTTAGGAGGGTGGGCTCTATGGCGCTGCACCCAGCTGAGGTCCCTCCCCTCCCCAACTCCACCCTCCCCAGGCTCCACCCCCAAAATCTCCTGAATATTTCCTGACTCAGCTGCTGCCCCCATCCAGAAGCTGTAGGAGATAACATCCCTTAGCCTTTTGCTCTCTTTAAAAACAGCAAACCACACATACTTCACAGGGCTTCCTGAACTTTCACAAGATTACTTTGTCTCACAAGAGTTCAGCCATCATTTTGGTCACCTTAGCAACAGACAACAAGAAGCGGTGGCCAGACTCTCTTTAGAAGAAGGAATCCCATGAGAGGCTTGGGAACGGGGATGTGTGGCTTGCCACCTTTCTTTTAAAGAGGCCTGAGGAAGTAATGAGGTTAGGAGGATGATCTAATATACTTCCTTGGTAGGGGCAACAGACAGGTGGGTGGAGGGTGTACAGGCAAGCCCCTGGCTGATTGGTGGCAGGTAGGACAGGAGATTGCTGCCCCTCCCCATTTGCTGCCTGAGGCAATCTCCTCAGGTCCCTTCATGACTGAATGGGCATTGATGCACACACTCATCCTACAGTCAGAGGAACATTCCAGAAGCACCATTTACCACATCATCTGCTCAGAGCGGCTTGACTGGCTGTGGCTCAGTGGTAGAGCATCTTCTTGGCATGCAAAAGGTCCCAGGTTCAATCCCCATCATCTCCAGATAAAAGGACTGGGTGGTAGATGATATGAAAGACCTCTGCCCGAGACCCTGGAGAGCCGCTGCCAGTCTGAGTAGACAATACTGACCTTATTTATTTATTTATTATTTTTATTTATTTCATTTCATTTATACCCCACCCTCCCTGCATGCGGGCTCAGGGTGGCTTACATAGGCACAGTGCAATAAAATATAACACGATTAAAACAATTTAGGCACCCGAAGTGCGATAAAATTACACAATTAACCACTTAAAACACAATTCAGTCTTACAGGATGCATCGGTAATTAAAATACTCACTCATTATTATATATCACAGTGAGGTCAGAAGAAAGGGGGGGGTGCCATAGGCCGAGATGTCCCAGATGGCTAATCAGCCCACCCCGACGGCACTGCTCTACAGTACACAATGGTGGTAATAGTGGCGGCGGCGGCTCCTACTCAAAAGCCTGGCGGAAGAGCTTCATCTTGCAGGCCCTGCGGAACTGTAAAAGGTCCCTTGATGGACCAAGGGTCTGATTCAGTATGAGGCAGCTTCATGTGTGTTCATAAGTGATTTTAGGGCAGGGTTGTTTTACAATGTATGCAAGGAGCCACATCATGAGGCATTAGAATACAGGTCATTTTATTTCCCAACTACTTTCCTAATAAGCCCTAGTATAGAATTGTCCCTTTCCACTGCAGCTGTGCACTGAGTTGACATTTTCATCAAACTATCGCTCCTATCCCCAAATCTCTTTTTGGGCCATTCACCACCAGTTCACATGCCATCAGTATACGGGTAAAATTAGTATTTTTTGCCCCATTGTGGGCCACTTTACATTTTACTAGTTCCATTGAACTACATTTGGTGCTTTGTTGCCCACTTACGCAACTGGGAAAGACCTTCTTGTCATTCTTGATCTAAATGATCCTTCTGAAACAGTACAGGGTACCCTTGTTGTGTTTTACTTAAAAACCAAGCTGAGGCTGCGGTCACACGGAACATTAGGCACGCTAGAGAGATGGAAGATAGGCGGATTTTCCGGGCGCGATCTCACTGCCACATCTGGGAAGCATAGAGCTCCCATGGCTCACCCGAGGCTTCCCGCCGAAGATGCGCAGTAAAAAACTAGTACCTCGGAGGTACTAGTTTCTGGAAACCGCGGGGCAAGGGCAGGCGCGTGATCATGTTTCCGGTGGAATCCCGTGGCATCACGCGCCCACCCATGTCCCATCGCAAGCAGGTTCCCCCCCAGTCTCCACAGGATGCGCACCAGCACGCAACCATGCATGCGCACAAAGAGGAAAGCGAAAGGTCCATAACTCCGTTCATGCGCATGCGCGAACTTCGGTGGGAGGGAAAAACCATTTGCCATTGAAGCGGCACCTAGCGATTGCTAGTGTGAATGCGCCGCGCCGCTTCTTTGCTGCGCCGCAGGATGGTCGTGTGATCGGTACCTCCCCCCTAAACATGGGACCTCGTCGGGACCTCAACGGGACGTCTGATCATGCAACCGCGTGTTATTTTGTTCCGGGGCAAACAGCCACGCCCCCCCCCCGCATTTTCCTGCCCGTGGGACCGCAGCCTGAATACGGCATTAAAAACCAAAGGGCTGCTGCATCTACAATATCAAGATGGACAAGACTGTTTGGAGTGCAGGACAAGGAAGCAGGGGTTGTTTTATTTTGGGAGTAGCTCTGGGTGCTGGGAGATAGTGGTGTCAACAACACTGGGGACTAGGGTTGCCAACATCCAGGTGGAACCTGGAGATCAGTTCCCCTGGAGAAAATGGTTGCTTTGGCGAGTGGACTCTATGGCATTATACCCTGCTGAAGTCCCTCCCCTCCCCTCCCCAAACCCCGCCCTCCCCAAGCTTCACCCTCCAAATCTCCAGGTATTTCCCAACCTGGGAAGTATACTGTGTGACACCAAATCATTTTTTCACTGCTAATTATGTAACAGATAAAGTTTAAAAACCAATTCTTCTCAGTTGTCTGGGCATACCTATGGGTTCATTCCCCCCCCATAATTTATTTATAAAAAATTAAAAAGAAATTACCAAGTCCATACAGAGAGGTCTAATATCAAACAACGGAAAACACACATCCAAAGCCGTCTATCGAATAAGTCCAAGAGAATGAGATCCCATTTTTTAAAACCTTAACCAGTTAAATTGTTGATCATCTATAGAAAGGACTCATTTATTGGAAAGGAGAGTCAAAACTGGTGACCATAGCTCCAAATGATCTACCTGAGACATGACACCAGGAGTTCCAAAGAACCGTTCTCGACTATGGGTTTACAAGAAATCTATAAACCTCTGAAAAAACCAGGTGAGAGAGGAGTTGGTAAAATAGTAATTTAAATTTAACTCACAGTAGGAGAGTTGGTGGGAGAACTGAAGAAGCCGCCTCTGAACTGTAATTCTGATGTAACTCTGGTACATGTTGAAGGACAGACTGGTAGGTGGCATATTAATGATGACAAATGCGTGCAGAGAAGGCTATTTTTAACCTCTGACTCTGCTTCAATGTAGGCTTTGGCTGGGGAGTAAAAGGATTTAAAGGCACCTTTGCTGGGGAGGGGAAGAAGAAAAAAAAAGACTACGAGTAACACAAGGAAATGTATCTAAGTTTACAAAGGTATCTGAAAAGGAAATGGAGATGCCTCAGGAAGTTCGTTGTGCCTATGGAGAACAGCGTTGCCCCCTCTGGGTTGGGAAATTCCTGGACATCTTGAGAGTAGGGCCTGGGGAGGGTGGGGTTTGGGGAGGGGAGGGACTTCAGCAGAGTATAATGCCATAGAGACCAATTTCCAAAGCAGCCATTTTCTCCAGGTGAACTGATTTGTGTAATCTGGAGACTAGTTGTAATTCTGGGGGATCCCCAGCCACCCCCTGGAAGTTGGTAACTCTAGTGGAGGAAAATATGCACCAAAGACGTGCAGATTGAAAAATGGGAGGGGGGGGGGAGGCCAGCAATGTGATATTCACTGGTAAGGTTGCCAGGTCCAACTGTCATGCCGGGTCTGTCAGATGAGTGGGTGGTGCATGCACTGACCAGGAGTGAGGAGGGAAGAAGCCAGAAATAAACGTGATGACATAGGCTTGTCTAGGAAGTGACATAGGCATGTTGGAGACATTTGGGGCAATGCTCTGGTTTGTGGGCAAAATCTCTATGGTAGAATTAGCTTCTTACCATAAAGTTTTGCCCCCAAACCAGATGTGATGTAGGCACATTGCGTTTATTTTTGGGTTTTTGCCTCTTTTTTGGGGGGGGGTTAATTTCCCCCAGTTCCTGATTGCCCTGAAGCGGGGGGAGGGGCTCCAAACCAGGGGATCCCCCCACCCCCAACTGGGGACTGGCAACCCTAGAAGTAGCTTCTTACCATGGAGTTTTGCCCAAAAACCAGAGTGTTGTGCCTGGACGTCACCGAAGTGCCTACATCACTTCCGGGTGACGTAGGCACATTGTGTTTATTTGTGGTTTCTTTCCTGTTGGAGGGATAATATTCCCTGGTTCCTGATAGCTGTGAAGCAGGGGGGGGAGGTTCCAAACCAGGGGATCCCCCACCCCCAACTGGGGACTAGCACAACCCTAGAAGTTACTTTGCATAGGATGGCACTGATAGGATGCTGCATAGGATGGCACCAGTAGGTACACTGCTACATCTGCGGGAAGTTTCCCAGCTCCGGAAGCTGGTAGATGAAGTTCCTCCCTTTACTTTTCAAGGAATATAAATGCCGACCAAATGCCAACTGTCACGCCGGCAGGGGGACCGGAGTGGCATTCCAGGAGTGGGTGGGGATGTTGCACGATACGCATACGTCATCTGGGTGCTGTAGGCATGCCAGTGATGTCAGTGATTTTCAAGGAATATAAATGCCGACCAAATGTGCTTGCTAGGGATAAGAAGAGAGCAATATGATCAGTGGTTTCTTTTGCTGGCATAGCTGAGGCAAAAAGAGTGTTGCACTTACCTATAAGTGTTGTTCGCCGCGTTGTCTTCTGTGCAGGCACACTTTCCCTCCCTCCTGCCCTGCTGGGAACTCTCTTCTGTCAGAATTGTATGTCTATTTTGAGCCCCCCGGCAGCTCAGGAGAACTGAGAGAGCTGGGGAGGGCCCTTCCCTTGAGCGGGAAAAACAGTTGCTAATGCGCTCAGGAGGGGAGGGTCTCCCCTGAAGTTCTATTCAGCTAAAGAACTTGCTAGAAAAGTCCTCCTGGGACTGCACAGAAGACTGAAGATGAATTACATAGATACTAGTCTAACAGACTGCTTTGGGATAACTGAATTTCTGTGATATATTCAGGTCTGACATTTACTTCTAGGTGATTGCTTTTACACTCCTATAGCTGCTTGGTAATCATATGATTTATTGTTTGGTCTCATTTTGTTACGGTCTGTGGTCAAACAAATAATATCATTACTGTTCTCCCTAAGCGTACTGTATTAAAAGTGAAGGTAACCCTGGAGTTGGGCACAGAATGCAGTGTGATTCTTAGAAGTCGAGCGTTATATGATGTACTCTGGAAATGAGAAAATGCAGCTTCACTGTCAAACTGTGATATTAAATTATGCACTCACTCAAGGGGAGTTTGTAAAATGTTGGGAACAATTACAGTACGGTTTCCTATCACGATCAAGTGAGACAACTGGCAATAATAGCGATTGCAGGGCTAAGACATTTTACAGAGGGCCGCTTGCTGACTTGTCATTCCACTGGAAGAAATAAGTGTATCAAAATGTAAGAGGAACTAGCTCTAGAACAGCAGTCTTCAGTTTTCCCCCCATCCAGACCCTACCTTTAGCTCCCAAGTGGAAACACAGGACCACTGAGCCACACAGACATGACAAGAAGTCATGTGGCATGGCAGCTATGATAGGAGGTCATGTGATATCAGTCATGTGACAGGGAGATGAGGAGCAACATTTATGACTTAACCAGTGTGGCAGCAGACAAAGCCAGGGACATGAAATGCTAGCCAAGCACCAGGCAATCTACTGTAGTGAAGAATAAACAGGCACAAGTAGGTTCAGACAGGCACAAGTAGGTTCAGACAGGTAGAAAAAGAGCTAAGGGAACTCATTAGCATAACTCATTAGCATATGCCACACCCCCTGACATCGCCGGAAGTGTGTCATAAGGCCACACACCCCGCCCCCAACGGTCCCAGCCGCCGGCCTTGCAGCTCCACTGCCGAGCCCCATGAGGGGCCCGGCGGTGGACCTGCAAGGCCGGCGGGAGTGCAAGGAAGCCCCGCGAAGGCCCTCCCTGGCCCCAGGCAGGCAGGGGTGGGGAGAGGCGGGGGGGAAGCAACTTACCCTCCCTCTTCTCCTGCCTCCTCCTGGCTGAATGAGGGCCGGAAGCGGGGCGGCCGGAAGCAGGGGGCGGGGCTTTGTCGTGTGCCCCACCCCCACACCTCACCCGGGGGAACTGCGATCCCCCACGATCCCCCCCGAAATGACCTCTGGGTCCAGATACGCTCCCCCAAGTTCTTCTTTGCTTTCTTTCTCCACCCAGCCCAGCTGAATCCCACCTAGCTGTTTAGTGTGCCTTACATAATGTTTGCAGCTGAAACCAAAATGGCATCCCACTATGGTGCAACGTCACTTCTGCAACCAGAACTTACATCACTGTGTTGAAGGATGCTCTAGGATTCCCCCAAAACTGTACGGTAAAAAACCATAGAGTTTTGGGGAAATCCTAGAGCATCCCATGGTGCAATGTCATTACTTCCGGTTGCACAGCCAGAAGTGACACTGCAGTGTTGCAAGATGCTGTTTGAAGCCCCCCCCCATTTTTTCCTTGCCACCCTATCAAGTGGCAGTGGAGGATCAAGGAAGAGGGTGGGAGGTTGCCTACCAAAGCAGGCAGCATGGCCATCCTATTTGCAGCACAGAGCCTACTTGCATGCATATGATCTAATTTCGCAGGGAGAGGGGACTCTATGGCATAAGCACATGCACAGAGCATTGGAAGCTTACGGGTGGACATGGTCAGTAGCTGGGCCCCTTGTAGGGGTAGAGAGAAAAGGCAAGGGAGAGATTCTGTGGGGAAAGAGCATGAGTATAGACCATTGGAGGAGTGATGGTTGGGGGTTGCTCAGCTATGCCAGGTTGTGGGTAGAGAGAGAAGGCTAGGGAGGGCTTATATAGGGAGCTCATTTCCGAACCAGGCTGTGCCCCAAAGAAATCCTCTCTGTTGCTGAGTGACACCCTGTTCCTGTCAGTGTGCAAGGTAAGAGAGGAGGAGACATGGCTCCCTTTGTACATGAGCACCAGCTAGGGTTGCCAGGTCCTTACCTTCTGCCAGCGGGGGGCTCCAGCCTGCTCCCCTGGATCTTCTGGCACACGTGCCATGATGACATCACCCGGAAGTGACATCATTGCACCGGGCATGTCATGCAGGAGCTGCTCTGGCATTTGGCCAAAAACTCTATGGTCACCTTAGAGGTTTTGGTCAAATGCTAGAGTGTTCCCCACACAATGACATCACCTCTGGGTGACAACATCACATTGGGCACGTCAGGTGTAGTGGGGCTCTTCGGGGATGGGCCTCCCCCACTGGCCAGATAGTCCAATTGCACAAAACTGGGGGAACCCCTGCCCCCATCAGGGGTGGCGGCGGCAACCTATGCTCCCTCTAAGCTGTGTAGTCTTGTGAGCAAAAATTCTACCTTGTGAGCTACTGGCATTAAAGTTGTGAGCAAGTGATTTGGCTACTGCACAAATTAGTTTGCTCTGGAGCCATCCTTCCTGAGCTAAGACAAAAAGGTGTGAGCCAGAGGCTAAAAGACTGTGAGCTAGCTGACTTCTGGCTGCGGCGGCGCGAATGGCGACCAGCTCTTGGGACGCTCCCAGAGCCGGATCGCCCACACGCAGTCTGGGGGGGGTCCCGCGTAAGCGGAGATCCTAAGGAGCCCTAGGGTAAGGGCTCCGAACTAGGGGGTGCTTAAGGGAGTAAGCCTCTTGCCGACCAGAAGGTCGGGAATTGAGGCTCTCCCTCTGCCCCAAACGGCCCCTGCTGCGAGGTGCCCTGAAATGGGGACTAGCAACGCCTCCGAAACATCGGAGTGATGAAGCGATAAAGCAAAGTCGGAATAAATGCTAAAAAGCGATGAACTGTGAGTTGGTGATCAAATTTGAAGCGGCTTTATAAACACATTCGTTCCCCCGGGAAAATCGGAAGGGAGGGGGAGGCTTCCCCCCCCAGTGGAAGAAGAGACTTTTTAAGAGGAAAAGGAGGGGCGAAGCGGAGATTTGTAGAAGCGAATTACCTTTGGGGAGAGAGCAGAAAGCAGCAGTCAGGGACGTTTCTCTGGGCTGCATAGCATGAACGTTTAAAATATAAACAAAACGAAATATGGCGGGGCAGAGAAAGCCGCCCGAGAAGCAGCCTAAGAAGATGGGCGGGACTTCCTGTCCAAGTCCTTCCCCTGCTGTCAATCAACAAGAAGGTGAACGTTTGCGCCATCTACTGGAGGAACTGCAAAAAATTAACCTGAAGCTGGATACTATGGAAAGTGCCTACAGCGTGCAGCAAAAAAAGATGACAGAGACAGCTGAAAAGGTAGACGATATTGCAAAGAAGTGTTCGGCATCAACGGAAGAGTTACAGAAAGTTAAGAAAAAGGTCATTAAAGTGGAAAAATACCAAGAAAAACAAGAAAATAAATTGTTATTGCTTCAAATGGAGAAAGCAAATTTGACTCTCCGATTCCAGGGTTTGAAAGAAGAAGAAAAGGAGGACCTCAGAGACATTTTGGCAACAGCTTTAGCACCACTGACTGGCAACCAAGCGGAAAGAATAAAAGAAGAGATGGATTTGGTTTACAGAACCTACTCCAACTTCACAAAGAAAAACAAGTTGCCTGCGGAAGTGGTAGTGAAATTTACAAAGCAACGTCTCAGAGATCAGATTTTAAAGGCAGCTTTGGCAGCACCCTTGAAAATTGGAGATCAACCGATAAGAATCTTGAAAGATGTTCCATTTGAAATCAGAATGAAAAGAAAGGAATATAAAGGATTGACCATGTTCTTACAAAATCATCAAGTGAGTTACAGGTGGTTGGTGCCAGAAGGACTGGTTTTCAAGTTTAAAGACAGAAGAGAAAAGATAGACTCTATCTTTAAAGCTCAAGACTTTTTGAAGAGGCACGCCAGTATAGAAGAAGAAGCAGAACTTGCCAAGTGGATGCCGGGAGACAGTGGAGAAGACAGCAGTTCTGAGGGAGAGGTGAAGGATGAGGAAGATAAAGGAGCATTTGGCACAAAGTACAATTTGAGGGACAAAAAAGGGAAAGGCCCCAAGAACTAACTATTTTGGATTATGCTGGAAAAGTAATACTAACCCCAAAGGGACATTACTAATATATTAACTGTTTGGTTCTGAAAACTAGAGAAGAAAAGAAGATCGCCTAACCACAGATGAAGATTTGACTTTAACTTTAACTTTAAAAAAGCTTAACTTACTAATAATTAACATCACTCAACACTTTGTCCCTCTATATCCCCTTCCTAATTTTCTAATTGTAAAAGCAAAATTCTCTCCTTTTTAGGAGAGGGAAATAAATCTTATAAAAAAAATAGACTGTGAGCTAGCTCACACCAACTCAGCTTAGAAGGAACACTGGTGGCAACCCTAGCACCAGCAGCAGATCCTCCCCCAAAGCCACAAAATGGTGGCTCTGTAGGGGCTTGCGACCCATCAGGTGGGACTCCACAATGCATCAGAGCATCCCCACCAATGGGTTGAAAAGCATCACTCTAGAAGATGTGTTAAATGAATATCAAGAAGCTTCCCAGAGGGATCTAGGAGCTCTGAAGAGGAGTATTCACAATATATACACTGAAACCAGCAGTGCCCTTTGTTATATCAGACTCTCGTGGACTCTGTACCTGAGGAAATCTTGATTTTGACACATGATGCTTCTCCATAGGGAACTGGAACGGTTTATCAGATTAATAATGGATCCAGAAAACCAGTATATTTTGCATCCCAAATGTTTCACTTGCTGAACACAATAATTCATAAATGGACTGGGATGTATTACTGTTATATATGGAATTCAACTATGTCATAACTGTGTGTGGATGGAACATCTTGATGAAAATTAACAATTCGTATTGACCAGAAACTCCAGATTTCATCATTTAATAAAATAAAAGCAGTGCCACAGGTAGTATCACTAAGCATCCAGGACTGGGTTGTGACTTTGAGAACTAGCATGGTGTAATGGTTAGAGGGTCAGACTAAGCTCTGGGACATCCAGGTTCGAATCCCCACTCTGCCATGGAAGCTTGCTGGGTGACCTTGGGCCAATTACACAACCTCTGCCTAACCTACCTCATAGAGCTGTGAGGATAAAATGGAGCAGATGGGAACCAACCATGGGGCACAGGAAGGCAGGATATAAATAAAGTAAATTAATAAAAATAAATAATTGAGGGCCTACACCAATGTAGATAGAACTAGAAAGGAAATATGCAGATCATTTCAGGTAGCGATGCTAAGCATCGGGAGCGGTGGCGCAGGCAGTTAATGCCTGCTTAGTAACGGTAACAACATCCGAGCAGCCACTATGGCTGTTCGAGTACCACCGTGGTCGAGGTGAGCTCTCGACCCTAGTCCCAGCTCTCGCCTACCCAGCGATTCGAAAGCAACTTAATTGCAAGTAGATAAATGGGTACCAACCCTTAGTAGGGTGGGGGGCACCCCTGCCTAGTGTGGTGGCTGAAGACGGCTGAAGATGATGGCGGCGGCAACGGCGAGGCGAGGCGTCGGTTCCTGTGTGGATGACATATGCGGCGGCAGCGGCGGCGGTGTGCGGGCGCAATCCAGAAGGAGTGATCCCTGGCGACCGAGAGAGGAAACATCAAGTGGTCACCGCCAAAAGGAAACAGGCGCGCGATGACGTCAGATGCTAAGCCCAGCGGAGCCGGAAAGGACATAGCTGAGGCGAGAAGAAGGCGGAGTCACGTGCCTTGAGAGAGTTCCGCCAAGTGCCGGGAAGAGCAACCCACCAGGAAGAAACCCCGCCAGGAAGAGCAGCCCGAGCACCAGAAAGAACGATTCGCCGGAGCAGACCAACAAAGGAACAACACCAGCCACCACCATAGGGGTGCCTGTAGGTTATCCCACCCCACAACACATGTGCCCCTAGTTAGAAGACAATAAAATGGTGACTAGCACCGACGTGTAAGCCGCTCAGAGACCCCTAGACAAGGGATTCGAGCGGGATATAAAGTTGAACGAATAAATAAATAAATAAATAAATATTAAGAAGTAAGTCCCATGCTAGTCAATGTGGCTTAATCCCAGGAAAGTATCGTTAGGCTTGTAGCATCAGTCAGATGGTCTTATTGAGAAAAACAGAGACCCAGTGGTGGCCAGATTTAGAGAATTCATTTTGAGGGAATGGGCTTCATTTGTAAAAAGAATTTGCACCATTTAATCATGCCAGAGGTCATTTCGGGGGGGGGGGAACGTGGGGAACGCAGTTCCCCCGGGTGAGGTGCAGGGGGGAGGGGCACATGACAAAGCCCCGCCCCCTGCTTCCGGCTGCCCCGCTTCCAGCCCTCATTCAGCCAGGAGGAGGCAGGAGAAGAGGGAGGGTAAGTTGCTTCCTCCCCGTCTCTCCCCACCCCTGCCTGCCTGGGGCCAGGGAGGGCCTTGGCGGGGCTTCCTCGCACTCCCGCTGGCCTTGCAGGTCCACCGCCAGACCCCTGATGTCAGGGGGTGTGGCATATGCTAATGAGTTATGCTAATGAGTTCCCCTAGCTCTTTTTCTACGAAATGACCCCTGAATCATGCTATGGGAAGTCATAGTACATGGGTTGCATTATGCCTATCTTGGAGGTCTCAAAATAAATAGATTAGCTAGGGTTTAGTCCTTCACTGGGTGTTAAGAGATACACAAGACATGCCCATGATCTCCTCTGAAAGATTATGTGGCACAGAATTAATTCATACTATTTTAAACATATATTTTTTTGTGTAGCTAAAGTTCATTAGTGGGGTTAAAAGAGCATTCTTTGCATGTTTATAGTGCAATCCTGAGCAGAGTTGCACCCTTCAAAGTCAACTGACTTCAGCTCTGCTTAGAATCACACTGTTAGCTCATCCTGTGTACGTCCAGTATAGGACCACTGAACAAAACACAGTTTGTTATTAAGGGCCAGAACATTCTTGCATCAATTTATAGCCAGTTGCACACCCATTTTAAAAAAGAAACTGAACACTGAAATCCATCTCTATAAAGGAATAGCCTCCAGAGCATAAAAACCCCACAAACATCCCATCCATTAGTCTTATTATTTAATTAGCGTGATCTCCACCCATGGGCAACTAGCACCTAATCTGCTAATATCAGTGTGGATGGCAAAAGAGTCACAGTACCTCAGGTTGCCACTGGTTTGGCTGCTCTGACATCACAGAGATGCTCAGTAGCATTCACCCAGGAAGGTCAGTGCCAGAGATGACTAGGAGGGTCTTCAAATTTGAATCCTGAGGTTTCTGCAAATCATGGCCTCTTTGATGACACATTTGGGGATGTGAAACATCAGCCTCTGAATTTGAACCTGGAGTCTCCCAGATTCTAGTTCTGTACTGTAACCATAGCACACCACACTATTGCCTTGGACTGTTGTCTGTCCTGGATAGGGCTGCCAAGTGGGGGCGGGTGGCAGGTAAACCCCCGCTTCGGAGGCCCGATTCCCCCCGCTGCGGAATCGGGCCCCGGGGGGAACTCTGCCCCCGAAGCGCAGCGTGGCAATGTGAAACACCCAGATGGGCACAACTGCGAGAAGTCTGGCCTGTTGTCCTTGCCAGATCAGTACAGCAGCACATTCGTTTTCCTACAGTTCAAGCTCTGTCCACCAGTGACTAACCTCAGGGTTCCGGGACTAGGGTTGCCAAGTCAATATTTCTTACTGGAGGGGGAGCCTCGCCGGGCTCCGGGAGCCGTCCGTTGATGTGGGTGTGTACGTGCGCGAAGTGCACACGCGCCGCCAGTACGTCACCAGAAGTGACGCGCGACGTCGATCACGTTGAAGGCGTGGCCCTGATCATTGGGGGGGGAAACCATAAAGTTTTCCCTCCGACGATCAGGGCAACGCCCCCAACATGATTGACGTGGTTGCGTCACCTCGGGTGACGCAGCCACGCTGCGCTTCGGGGGGCAGAGTTCCCCCCGGGGCCCAATTCCACAGCGGGGGGAATCGGGCCTCCGAAGCAGGGGTTTACCCGCCACCCGCCCCCACTTGGCAGCCCTATCCAGGACAGACAACAGTCCAAGGCAATAGTGTGGTGTGCTATGGTTACAGTACAGAACTAGAATCTGGGAGACTCCAGGTTCAAATCCCCCCTCTGCTGTGGAAGTTTGCTGGGCGACCTTGGGCCAATCACAGCCTCCCAGCCTAACTTACATCACAGGGTTGCTGTGAGGATGAAATCAAGGAGGGGATTATGTTGTAAGTAGGGTTGTCAACCTCCAGGTGGCAGCTGGAGATCTCCCGGTTTTACAACTGATCTCCAGGTGACAGAAATCAGTTCACCTGGATAAAATGGCCACTTTGAAAGTCGGACTCTATGGCATGATGCCCCAAATCCCACCCTCCTCAGGCTCCACCCACCAAATCCCCAGGTATTTCCCAGCTCGGAGCCGGCAACCCTAGCCGTAAGCCATTTTGACTTCCCACTGGGGGTATAAATGCAGTAAATGAGTCTGTATTCAGGTACAGCCATCGACAGCCCCAGACACCCATTCACAAAAGGCACAAGTTGTGTGCTGATGTCATTCCTGCACCTCGTTTCTATTTCCTGGTGATAAAAGCTGAGAAAGCAAGGAAATTAGCCTCCCTTCCTATTAATCAAAGATTTCCGTGCGCCTGCCTGCCTGAGGAAGGTCTCTTCCAACTCCTGTTGTGAGCAAACATCCTCTCCGGTGGGAATCCTAGAAGTGGCCCTGTTGGGTCCAATCGTTTAATTGGTTTTTTCCCCCCTCCCCCAATTTCCTTCCACTCCTGCATTTTGATTAAAATCCTCTGTGGGAGATATGCCTCAAAAAGAATCCATTCATATTGCTGGGCTTGATTCTTGATGAGGTATTGCATAAATCTGCTGGGATTTTTCTGTCCAGCATTCACCCAAGGCCTGGAGGGAACCCAGTTAAAACACCATGAAATGAGCCCAGGATTCCCAGCTTGGAGTTTGGAAATTCTTGGAGATGTAGGGGCAGAGCGTGGGGAGGGGAGGGAACTTGGCCGGGATGTGATGCCACAGGGTCCACCCTCCAAAGCTGCCATTTTCTCCAGGGGGGCAGCCTGGAGATCAGTTAGAATTCCAGGAGATCTCCAGCCGCCCCCTGGAGTTTACAAATTATGAGAGATCATGGGGGAACCTGATCGACCAAGGCAAACAGCCATGATATAGTTGCTAAGAATTCACATCAAGCAAATTTCTATGCAATTCATATATTACTTTTAACATGAATAGATACCAAAGAATTTTTAGTGCAAATAATTCCACTTTGATGAATAAAGGGCTTAGGTCAAGTAACTGTCCACAAAGTCAATCTGAACTTCTAACTGTCAACTTCTTCAGTTGCTCAAAGTTCTATGTGGCAACCTCTTTATGTTCTAAGCATCAGTCAAGGCCACATTCTTTCCCCATTTCTATTAATAGTACATTCGTGGCTTCCCGCCACATCCACCTGCTTCCTGGGAGAACAGCGGCAGGCTTTATTCAACCACCTCTCTGAATATCCTCAAGGCCCCCAGTAGGGGTCAGTCACCAGAGGTTGCCATGACTTCCAGGTGCACACCCACTCAGACCTGCACCCCCCCACACACACATATGAAAGACACACACACAAAAAGATTGTTGTGAGAATAAAATGGAGGAAGAACAAACCATGTATGCTACCTTGACTTATTTATTTATTCCCCACATTTTTTCTCAATGGGGACATAAAGTGGTTTGCATCATTCCCCCCCCCCTCCTTCATTTTCTCCTCACAACAATAAGTCTCTTGTTGGCTGAGAGACAGTGTGGCTGATGTCCATCATCACTTGGTAAACTTCCAGGGCAAAGTGGGGATTTGAATCTGGGTCCTCCAGATCTTGCTTAGACACTCCAACAGCTACACAACACTGTCTGTCTTGGGTGGGAAGGGTGGTATTATAATGTACTCAATAAATATAAACTTCTGGAATTTTAAGTCCTGTGCTAAAATAACAGTTTATTGTAAAAACCAAGGCATTAGTTATAATCCTTTCTTTATTTCTAAGGGCCAAACTACTTGCAGCTCCATGACCAAGAACACCAGCATACAATTCAGGGCAGCCAAAATGCTTTCCTATGTTGCTGATGTGAAGGCATCTCAGGGAACTGAACTAGGTTGCTGCTAAAGAACGTACGTCAAATGTTGTACTTGACTGTTGACTCAGCTGCCTGCAGGGTAAAAGGATGGTGAAAGCTCGTATTGGTTAGAGTTTACTTTCACTCTTTTTTTCTCATTTCAATGACTTGTTCAGGACGTCAAAGGCAGGGCATGATGGAGGTTTATAAATATCTCCCGTTACCATGGGTCACACAATGACTGAATGCTTTTTTTATTATCTATGTATGGGAAATACCACATGTAGAGCAGTTTTGCCTCTTGACTATCTTTGCACTGGAAGACTATCCAAACAGAATTTGCTTGCCACTTCCTGTATATCAAGGTCATTGAACTGCCATCTGTACATCCCTTTCAGAAGACTACTGTGAGGGCTTGGATAAAGGGCTAGTTCTGCTTAGTGGGAAACCCTGTCCTTTTGCACACTCATCAGACCCTTAACATATTCATCAGCGTGCCAGGTAAAGGGAAAAATTCACGCCACTGTCTACAAAAAACAATTTATTTCCCATCTTTTGGCTTCCTTATTGAGCCATCCAGAGATGTTTACCTTTGATGGAAATCTCTATGGACGGCTCTTAGCAAAGAGCAGAGTTCAGTAATAAAATGGTAGAGACATCTGTTGAGGCACAGTGTGGCCAGCCTGAAGATTATATAATGCCGCAGTGGATATTTTGCATAGACATATGGCATACGTAGCCATTTTTTTTTTGGTTCATCCAACATCTAAACTACACAATCTGCAACATTTGTGTATTTTATGTTTCATGGGACTTCATACTGTAGGAAGAACATCAAATGATTGCTCTTCTGTATGATTAAAAATTCTCTGTGCACATGCCACTGGGATATCTGGGAAAAGGCTTCCTTTGAACACATACAAGATAGAAAAAGAAACAGCAGCAAGAACTTCAAGCCACTCAGAGAGTGAAGATTCCAATCAGACCAAATGCCTTGCAGGACAACAGGACTTGAAATAAGCGGGAAGCTCCCTGGGACTATGCATGCTCATAGTCTTTTTCAGTGTGGGAGGGAATTGGAATGGGTATGTGCAAGAGCCTGTATAGTATAGGAATGAGAATGCTAGACTAGGATCTGGAATAACCAGATCTGAATCCCCACCCTGGCATGAAAACTCAATGGTGATCCTGTGTCCCAACGTAACATTTCATGGGCTTACAGTTGTGAGGAGAAAATGGAGGAGGGTGTGTATGAATGAATCTTGTAGGTGTCTTTGGGTACTCTTTGGGGAGAAAAGTCAAGTGTAAATATCTAAATAATAAGCATGATGAAAAAGTTTGATTCGCCAGGCCTGCTGAACTTATTAGGGATCTGGACTGTGGCTCTTGCAACAACGCTGCATGTGGCACTTCAAGCTCAACTGCTTCCAGATTTCGTTGTCCCATTCTACATATAGACTTGAGCGCAGCTGCACTATCTGGGGGTGTGCTAACAAAAAAATCATTTGGAATAAATCATTTGGAAGCTTGCTAATTAAGATGTGACTCAAACCATGTCCGTGGTAAATGCTCCAGATCTGAACTGAATTTTCTAACATTCAGAAGTGGTCAGAATCTTCAAATCTGGTGGCTATACCACTGTCTCACACGTTGACTTCATTTTCACAGGAAGTGGGTGGTGGGAGCAGCAGTGAAAGGACAGAGTGACTCAGAAGATAGGTGCTTGATAGGGACATTCTGCTTGGACAAGATTCCCTTAAAAAGAATACCTCCCCCCTGGCATTTCAGTCTACAGCATTTCCACTGTCAGCTAATCACTGCACCACCTCAATGACTTTGGGAAAGTATAGAAACTTGTATCAACTGGCAGGCAAGCAGGAAAAAAAATGGGGAAGAGCACCTTCTTCCTGCAATAGTCTGCCAATTCACTTGTCCTGGAGGACACAGAGGCACATACTGGCAGGCGGGCAGAGCTGCAGTGACTGAAGGGGCGGGAAGGAGGCAAAGGATCAAGGTAATTGGTGCCATCCCTTTCTGTGTGTCTGTATGTGGGGGGAGGCAGAAATGTTGTTTCTCATTAAATACAATTAATATTGCTATCAGATTAAGTTCTTAAAATGACTAGATTTACTTCCTACGTTATCGAATCCCGACACTACTTTCTATCGCACAGCTTCCCTTTCTCAGCTTTAAAAGAAAATCCGTAAAAAGACACTGTGACACAACCTTTTTCACTCATACAGAAGGCCTACCACACTCCACAACCTCTCTTCCACAGATTCAGGGTTACAAATAGGTCAGGCAGTCACATATCGCTACCCTTCTTGCCTCTTTTAAAATGTATAGACAGCCATGACCATTTCACAGGTCAGGTCCTCTCTCTTTCTCACAGAGATATCAGCAGATAGGGTAGTCCAGCTATTGCCCTCACTCAGACACTGCACAGAGTTATTGGAGTTGGGGACTCAAACACTTTTCCATTCACATGCTGCCACCATTTATTCATATCCTAAAATATATATAGACTGAGATGTTAGGTTGTGTGTGTGTGTGTGGGGGGGGTTTCTTTCCCTGAGACAACCAACCCACAGGGTTAAACAAACAAGGAATTAAATTTTATTCATGGTTTGAACATAGCAATCAAAAAGTTAGGTAGAAAGTACAAAGTTTCTTTCAGGCCCATAGCCTGTGTGGGGCCCACGGAGCCCGGCCTTCCCGCTGGTTTTGAGGGCCCCCTCCCTCCCAATCCTCTGCTCCCCCTCCCCCCCATAGCCACCACCGGCATCCCGCAGGCTGCTGGGGCGTCCGGCTTCTCCAGGACTCAAGCGTCGGTGGCGGCGTGCTGCTTGGGGGGGGGCTCACCTTCCACGGGAGAAAGGAGCGGAAAAGAAGGGGAGGAGCCCATCTGCCATGCTCGCTCGCTCACCTGCCTCCCCCCCATCTTGCTTTATTTTGTTTTGACCACCGGGCTTCCAAGGAAGGCGCCCTGCAGTCAAAACAAAATTGGAGGGGGGGGAGCTTGGAGAGAGAGAGAGAGAAGGGGGGAGGGGGGCAGGAAGAGGCACCGACGTGGGAGGAAAGGTGCCCTTTGCGGGGTGAGGGGAGGCGGCCAGCCGGCCGGAGTGCCTCGCCGGGCGATGGACACACGCGGCCCTGTCCACTGCGCCGCCAGCACGACCTTGCTCCGAGACCGGCGCTTGCAGCAGGGACCAGCGGGCCCAGTCAGGGGGAGAGCCCCGCCTGCTGCCTCCTTGCCTGCCTGCCTGCCAGTCGGGGCGACGGCGGCCTTGGCTCAGCCCGGGGCATTTTCTTTGCGGCAAAACCGCTCGGGGGTGGAAGCATCTGGACAGGCTGGCGAGGGCCCGGCCAGCCTTCGGCGTGGAAAAGGGGGTGGGGGGGCTTTTGGCGGGGGGGCTCTTGGTGCTGTGTTGGTGGTGGGAGGGATGGCAACCGCCTCAGCTGGCTTACTGGTAGTGTTTTGGGCTCGGCGGATGGTGTGGGAAGTGCTAGTTCTAGGTACCTCTGTGGGGGGCCTAACAACACCAGCCCCTCGATGACGCCGTCGCCTGGCCTTGGTTATCCCAGCTTCCCCCACCCACTCCCCGCCAGGTAATCCTCACGAAGCCAGAGAAGCGGCCTCCCCTCGCGCTTTCTTAGAAAACACGCCCTCGCCCTTCTTGTCGAAGAGATCTTGATCACCCCAGCGCCGGGGAGGGGGGAATTCCAAGGTTCGATCACTGCAAAGTAGTTCCTTCCCCCCGCAGGTTTGTGAGCTGCTTTGTGGCGACTGACTCATTGGTAGGGGGGCTTATTGTGGAGGCGCGGGGGACCATTTGTCTGACCCTTTGACTGGTAGGTGGCGCAGGGGGGGGGGTTTGATAGACTACATTTCTTACGCATCCCTGGCGGTGAAACTTGAAGAAGGTGTGGCGATTGAAACAATTTGCAGAGGCAGCAGTGTTTTTAACCCTGAGTTTCTTGCCTATCCAGGCCCATAGTGACAAAACAAGATTGAGCATTGTGCTTTTGTAAGGGTATGCTTAGTTTTTATTTAGAAAAACATAAAGACTCCATTTCCACTCACCAAAGAATAAAAGTGTTCTTGTGTGTATAATATATAATATAAATGCACTGTCATGACATTTGTAGCCTAGTAAAGAGAAGACAGGCTCCTGCCCATGGAAGTTGCAACCTAAGGTAGTAAAGGACTTGACAATTTTTGATTTTGTTAAACATATCAACTAACATTATGCATGTTGGGTAACTTTATTTAAAATAGATTCAGGTGGGTCGCCATGTTCATGTGAAGCAATAAATCAAAGTTTGAGTCCAGTGGCATCTTTAAGACCAACAAAGTTTATTTCTGGGTATAAGCTTTTGCGTGCATGCACACTTCATCAGATACAGATACATTCTGAAACTGGACTCAAATTTTGTTTTATTTACAATATTAGGCTACCCATGTATAAGTTTTGTGCTTCCCTCCACCACCAGTTGTGGTTCTGATCTGCATATACTCCAGTGAGGCCTTCGGCATGGAAAAGGGGGCGGGGAGCTCTTGGTGATGTGTGTGCCGCACTCGCGCACACACACTCCGGCCCCCCCACTTTCCCCAGGGCCCTCCCTGCTAGGAAGGCTTTAGCTATGGCCCTGGTTTCTTTTCAACTGAACTTTTGAACTGTTCCCCTATTCCAGCATTTGGGATCCTATGTTACAAACTGATCATTCTCAGTCAGCTTTAAGCTGTTCTCCTCCACAGCTTCACTCAGCCAGACTCACTCTCAACTCCCTCACTGCTTTCTTCCACTCTCTTAACTGCTTTTCTCAACTGTCATGCTGACTAACATTCCATCAGCTCCCATTGGCAGCTCTGAGGGACAGCCTAATTTGTCTTTCACAGACACCAATCCACAAAACTTTTTTCCTAGGGTATCTTGACACAGATACTCATGTTAGTCTTTTGTCACCTAAAAGAAAAACAGTCAGCTTTTGTAACTTTTGCAATAGATCCAATATAATAAATTTTTCTAGAATGCATGGCTTTGTCAAATCTGTGTGCTATGTGTGGTCCCATCTGGTCAGGCTGGAGGCAAGAATAGAGTGCAGGGTCAAAAGCAATCAGGGTGCACCATGGGAAAGGGTACAAGAGAGCCTCTCAGTCAACTTCTCGTCAAAATGCTTTTTAATTCTTGCTTCATTCTTTTTTACTCTTTACTTTCCTCCCCTGCTTTTTTCCTGGTAGTTGTCAGAGCAGCTTGACAAAGCCATACATTCTAGGAACATTTCTAACACTTACAAGGGACTGATCACTGGGATAAATCAGCATGTTCAGACTATCTCAGGTAATAAGCACTTGGGAGTGATGAAACTTTAACTGAGCCGTGAGCTGCAAATTGAATGTGAAGCGAACGGAAAGTGGGGGAGGGGAAGAAAAGCAAATAGCATCTCTGGATGCAAAGGAGCATAAAGCACTTAGAACTGTTCAAGCCAAGATTCTATGCCTGGACCTGTGATAGAAGATGTGAAAGATGCCCTGAATTAAACCACAAACCTATTTTATGAAGAGGGCTATAAAAGCTTAAGTTACTCCATGCAGGGGGAAATAACACTCTATGGTCCCGTTCACACGGAGCATTTGCTGCACTAATATGGATGATAGGTGGATTTTCTGGGCACAATCACACCACAACATCTGGGAAGTGTAGTGCACCTGTGGCTAACCCGTGGCTTCTTGTCGAAGATACGGAGTAAAAAACTAGTACATACGATGTGCTAGTTTCCGGAAAACACGGGGCAAGGGCGGGCTTCTGATCGCGTTTCCGCTGGAATCCCGTGGCATCCGGCACCCGCCCATGTCCCGTCGCAAACCGGATGTTTTTTTTTAAGTCGCACAAACACCCACCGGCACATGCACACACTGTGGTGAAGGAAAAAAATTCCCGTTTGCCACAGAAGTGGCGTCTAGCAATTGCCAGTGTGATCGTGCTGCGCCGCTTCTTTGCTGCGCTGCAGGATAGCCGTGTGATCGGCACCTAATGGCATACCCACGGGACCTCCATGGGACATGTGATTGGGCTGCCACATGTTACTTTGCTCTGGGGCAAACAGCCATGCCCCCCCCCCCAGATTTTCCGGCCTGTGTGACCGGGACCATAGTTTGATAAATGGGTAGAGAGCCAGAGATGAGCCCCAGAGTAGGCACCAGCCATTTGGCAACACTTTCACGGAGCCAGGATGGATAGTTTTCAATATCTGCTCCTAAAGTTTGAGAAGTCATTCATTAAAAACTGTTGGGAGCTGGGCAAAACTGGTCTTCATGGGAGGGATTTTGCCTGCCTCCCATCATTCCCATTGGTCCTGAGCAGACATTGCCTAAATTGCAAGGAGAGGGTTAAAAACAGGAAACCCAGCGTGGTTTTTGCCACAAGGGGGGATCACAAGGGTAAGCCACAAGCCTTCATATTGTCCCTTTGTGTCCACTTTCCAGGAGGGAAAGGTAAAGTCATCCACTTGAATCGTAAGCTTAGTGTTAGCAGGACAACTTTACATTATTATACTCCAGCCTTTTTGAGCCTGTGGGCACCTTTGGAATTCTGACCCAGCATAGTGGGTGCAGCCACAAAATGGCTGCCACAGGAGGCAAACCCAGTCACAAAATGGCTGCCGCAGACCCCTGCCACACGGGGGGAAATTGATGCGGCCAAAGTGCGGCTTTGTAAAGCCGCACCAAAAGAAACACGCGGTGGCGAGATCAGACGGATCCCGTGAGCCGCCGTGCAGTTGCTCCCTGGCAGGATCAGATGCCGGGGAGAAAGCCACAGAAGGGAGCGCAAGGCAGCCAGCTGCGCATGTGTGCGCATGCGCAGTTCAGTTGGGAGCCTCGAATGCTCCTGAAGACAGGCATGCTGGCGATCCCACGGCCGCGCTTGCTGAGCCGTTTCAGGTAAGTCATCCTCTTTTGCTGGTTCTTTTTTTCAGCGCCTTTTTGGCCTGAAGGGCTGGATCGGGGACGGGTGCGCGCCGCTTCCCAGATGTTGCGGTGTGCTCGCGCCCATTTGCTGTGCCCCCAATCCGTCCCTCTTCCGGCCCAAAACCTCCCATGTGACCGGGGCCGCAGTGAAGCTCCTTGTGCTGTGGTGGCAGCTGCCACCAAAGCAATGTTTTAAACCAATCTGCACACAGCCAATCAAATCTCCAGTTGCTAATCAGAAGCCTTGCTGGTCAAAAGCCCCACCTGGCCCTGCCCACTTTCTAAAAACACTTGGTGTGCACCAGGACGGGTGTCAGCAGATGCCATGGCACTCATGGCACCACGCTGGGGGCCCCTGTTTAACTTAGTGCTCTGACTCCTGGTCCTACTGGTAGCAGGAGCTCCTTTGCTTATTAGGCCACACACCTCTAGTGTAGCCAATCCTCCAAGAGCTTACAGAGCTCTTCATACTGGGGCTACTGTAAGCTCTTGGAGGATTGGCTACACTAGGGGTGTGTGGCCTAATATGCAAAGGAGTTCCTGCTACCAGTAGAGCCCTGCGTCCTGGAACTGTCTTCTGAATATTTCCCAAGTAGGATCGTATGCTTCGCTATTAAAGAGCTCTTTTCTTTATTTGACTGTGTGGCTTCACTGATCAGGGAAGCTCATGCATTCGCTGGCCATTGTAGACCACGCAAAAACCCAGAGGTGGTGCTGAAAGGACAGCACTGGGCTAAATCTCAGAGAGGATAGGAGAAAACCAGAAAAGAGGGGGACCCAGCTCTGTGCCCACCCCTCACACGCACACAGGCACACATCCCCACATCCCATTTCAGGAGGGAAGCAGGAACACACCCAGGGGAGCCCAAAGGGAGGTCAGGATTTCCTGGTGCTGGTAGTGGCTATGGAATATAGAGAACCAAACTGAGGGGCTGGAGGGGAAATGGGTCCCCCATACCTTGGGGAGACTTGGGTCTCAAGGAGAGCATAAACTGGATCTTCTTGGTGTGCCTGAGGCTGGAAGACAGCATCAGCAGGGGAGACGAGAGGGACGGTTTGCGTGTGTGAGTGTGGATGAGCAACCTAGGATCCTGCACCTGTCCCTGACAGGGAACCAGGATTTGTTCCAAGCCAGGACTCATGGTTTCCAGAAGAGAGAGGAGCTGTAAGCATGGGACCAAGCCATGTTCATGCACAGCCTTGGTTTAATGGAAGCTTGCTGTGATATCTTAATGCAGCAAAGCAATTTGTAGATACGATCAGCGTTCCCTCTAAGCTGAGTGAGTGTGAGAGCTCACAGATGTTTAGCCTCCAGTTCACATGTTTTTGTCTTAGCTCAGGAAGGAGGGCTCCAGAGCAAACTGGCTTATGCAGTAGCCAAATCGCTCGCTCACAGCTTTAATGCCAGTCGCTCACAAAGTGGAATTCTTGCTCACAAGACTCCACAGCTTAGAGGGAGCATTGGATACGATTATAGAGATTACTGTTGATGATGAAGACATCACTGATTATCTTAGTGTGGTCAATGTTTTGTTTGGAAATATAGTGGTCCCATCCACCAAGGAAGGTTGAGTGCAGCCTTGAAAAGCCCTTGAAGTTACTGGATTATTGGGAATTCCTTTATAATTTAACAGCAAGGCTAATCTTTTCATCTGGCTCAGACCACTAGGAGGAAGAAACGAATTTAGAAGGATGAACCGAAAAGTGCACCAAAACCAAGTGAAATTTCACTCAAGAAATATATGCAGAATGACTCCTCAAACCAATGATACTCAGTGGCTCAGGAGCCATGTGAGTGGCTCTTTGACAAGCCGCCTGTGGCTCTTCTGCCAACTGTTCCCCAATGCAGGACCTGTCCCATGTTTCAGGAAATCAGGTAAGGCCCTTGCCTGCTGGGACTTGTGGTGGATAGGTGGCTCCCACCCTGAAACGGCTGCCGCTGGAGGAACCTCATGAAAAGCCTCCGTGAGGTACAAGCCTCAATCCAGGGGTGGCAGAGAAGGTGACCCTATTGGTGGATGGTAAGTGGAAATGTGGTTTCCCACAGGCTGTGGAGTGAGTATCACTGCCTTAAACTAAAATGCTTGATTCCCCTCTTCCCCAGTATCTTATGTTATTCTCACCACAAATTAAAAATGGTGTATATATATTTAGGGTTGCCAAGTCTGAATTTAGCCGCAGCGGGGGACTCCCGGCTGGCGGCTGGAGTGCGCGCGTGCCACATCCATGTCACTCGGAAGTGACGCGACCACGTGGGGCATGCTGGGGGCGGGGCCACGACCATCCGAGGACAATGGAGTTTCCCCTGGAATGACTGTGGCCCCGCCCCCAGTGTGCCCGGTGTGGTTGCGTCACTTCCGGGTGACATGCATGTCGGGGTGGGGTTCCCCCCGGGGCCCGATCCACTGCTGGCGGGGGACGGGCCTCTGGGGCAGGGGTTTCCCCGCCCCCCGGGGGGACTTGGCAAGCCTATATATATTGGTGGTGAACGAAAGTGCCATCAAGGTGCAGCCAACTTGTGGCAACCCTGTGGGGTTTTCAAGGCAAGAGGTTTTCAGAGGTGGTTGGCCATGCCTGACTCTGTATCGTGGCCCTAGACTTCCTGGGTGGTCTCCCATCCAAATAGTAACCAGGGCCAGCCCTGCTTAGCTTCTGAGATCTGATGAGATCAGGCTAGACTGGGCTATGCAGGTCAGCAGGGCTTTTTTTTTTTTTAATGGAAAAAAGGAAAAACTCTCAAGAGGGAAATGAAGTTTTCAGTCCGTATACTGAAAACTCATGAACTTTGAAACATTTTAAAAAGAATTTTTGTCGAAGAGGTTCCGGAACTCTATTCCAGAACATTCTCCCAGAATAAAAGCCCCGTGGGTCAGGAATATAGATTGGCCTACATTAGTTATTTCACAAGCTGGTTGTATACTTCATACATGACACTTTTGCTGCTTTTTATAGCGAGCTCTTTGCAATAAATAAATTCACTTTTCAAAAAAGGCAGCATTTCTGAATGCAGATAAGGTTGAGCAAAAACTGCTTAGATATGTTTCTGTCTAGGGGCTTTCCCCCTTCCTAATTCCAGGATTGTTCTCACTTTATAGATGCTGCTAAGGATTGTTGTCAGTGGAGGAAAAGGTCAAAGAAAAGAGCCTTGCTCTTGAAACGAAAGGTTGAAAGATTTGCGATGGCATCTCTCGTTAGCTTAACCCGAAGTGGCTTTCTTTCTCTGCTGCAATGTGGGCGTTTGAACTGTGGACGTAGACGGTCTCCTGAGAGCCATGTGTGCAAAATGCCCATGAAGCAAGGTCAGTTATCATCAGAGGGCAAGTCTACATGAATCTACTAATTATTTTGCTACATTATTTGCAATGTTTATGGTGTAATCCTATGCAGAGTTATTCCAGGCTAAGAGGGGAATAACTCTGCATAGGATTTACACTGTCGAAGGCCCAGAAATCAGCTGAGGTCATTCAGCAAAAGCAGCTGCTTATCCAGGAAACCATTTGGACCTGTTTTGGGGAAGCAGATTTTCTGGAAGCCTGTTTAGCCATTCACAATACAAAGGATCATTACTTTAAGCAATGGATTTGAACACAGTTTTCTCTGTAAACAACAAGTTGCTTCCTATGGACAAAGGAAATAAATTCTTGCCTCCTCCAAGCAGAAAAAAAGATGTTTAAATTTCACGGAACGAGCTGCCTCCTAAACCTACAGACCTTGGGACGCATTTCTCTGCATATGGAAACCTTTTCACAAAAGTGTATTCTCTTCAATCTTGCTCAACCTGGAGATTCTCCCCCTTTGTTTTTCTACACAGATTCAGGATATGCTGTGGCATTGGGGTGAATTGGTATCAGGCACCCTTGACTTTCTGGGAAGAAGTGAGATCACGGATTCTCTTAAATACATGCAACATTTTAATCTGTAGTAGAGATCATGGTTTGGGACATCTATTATTTGCCCCCTCTCCTAAAAAACCCAATGCAATGAAGGGTTCTAAAAATCTTGCACACAATGTTGCATCATTTGATTAAGAAAAGGTATTACAACATATTTGATTTTTCTATGTATACACTATATTTGTTGCAGTCTCCCATACCATTCAGTTTTGGGCAGACTCCTTAAAACTATGTATTTCATGTCAATGGCTATTAAATAAAAGGACATTGGATAGTAACTATGTTCCCCACTATTCTTATACTGTTTCCTGTTTGCTTTAAGGTAGATGCTGTTTTGGTGTTTTGAGATGGTTGGACAGTGTTATCGGTGCAACGAACATGAAATTAAGCAAACTCTGGAGCACGATGGAAGACAGGAGGGCCTGGCGCGATGTGGTCCATGGGGTCGCGAAGAGTTGGACTCGACTGTTTGGAATACGATTTAGTTTATAGAAACATCTAAGGTATTGTTTCATACCTTTTTACTGAAGCCCCAGTGTCTGACCCTGCTTAGCTTCTGAGATCTGATGAGATTGGGCTAACCTGGTCCATTCCATGTCAGAGTGACATCACCACCACAGAGCCATTATTTTTTTTTTACCACAGGAAGAAGGTCAGGTGCTCAGGTAGGCAAGCAGAACTCCATCAGCAGCAGGTTGCACTTGGAATGCAGATGATCTGAGAGCTTTATGGAAGGCAGTGACACAGGATCTAATCTCTGCCTGGAATCACTTGATCCCCAGGAGCAGAAGAATTCTGGCTTGGTCCACACACAGTTCTCTTCTGCAACCAGCAGCCCATGAAGTCACAGCAAGGAAGGAGTCTGTGCCTGGCTCTGAAATGAACTCCAGAGTGCCTGACACAGATATGTACAGATGTGCTGTCAAGCCACAACCAACTGATGCAGACTCCAGCAAGCGGCTTTCAAGACAAGTGAGAAGCAGAGGCAGTTTGCCATTAACTTCCTCTGCAGAGCTTTCCTTGATGGTCTCCCTGTCAAGAAACAAGTTTCTTTAAGTAGTTTCTTGATCAAATTTCAAAAAATGATTCAGGCTGCGGCCTAGTAAAAGATGGAAGTTTCTTTCTTTGAAACACAGCAAGTTGCTTGTAGCTCAAAGACTCAGATAAGGGAGATGGGATCTGCTGGTCACATCATTAGACCTGGTAGCTTCAAGGACATAAGAATCCAGAAGGGTGCATTCCATTTTGTTATGGCCTGAGCTCATGGGTGAGAGGAACATGTGTTCATTTGAACCCAACACAGCTGCAGGTCATCCAGGATAACTGGCAAACCCCTCTGATTGGTCAGCTGACCTGCTTAACAACAGATCTGATGATCAGGTTACATCACTGGCTACACATTTGATTGGCTAATTAGAATCAGGCCAATGCTGGTCTTTGGACATAAAGGTTTTTCATTCTTGTTTTGCCCTTTGCTTGGATTACATCTGACTTTGGGACACTTCTTGTTTTGTGGCGGGTCTTACCGAAGAAACCAAACAGTGTTGCTGTAGGAATAAATTTTATTCACCCCATGTACACCAACACATTTTGTTCAAGCCTTCCTTCGGGGAATCTGCACCATTTCAAAGTGTCAGTTCTATTCCCTATCAGCCAGCTGTGAACCAAGCTGCAATTGGGAATGACACTGACACTTCGAAATGGTGCGGATCCCCCTGAGGAAGTGCTGAGAAAAACACATTGGGGTGCATGAAGTGAATAAAATTTATTCCCACGGCACCACTGTTTTGTTTCTCCAGTCCTTGGCTTCATTGGTGCAGCCCTTATTTTTCTTGTGGGCTTATTGACCAGAAACTTTGTCTTGGACTTTGGAAGCTTGTTGGACTCAGTCTGCTTTTTGGTATCATCTGGATCTTGAACCAATGCATGTAAATGTGCGTAGTTAGACTGTTATTTTTTGTTATTTTTATCCTCGCTGCTTTTTTATTGATTATTTCTGCATAATTTTAAAATAAATCACTTTACATGTTTTTGTGGAGTTCTTGAATTCAGTAGGCTTCAGTTTAGCACTCATTGGCTACAGGTACCAGATAAATCGTGCTATGAAGCTTGCCTTGTAAGCATCTCACATTGCAAGCAGTGTTCCCTCTAAGATGAGTTAGTGTGAGCTAGCTCACAGTGTTTTAGCCTCTGGCTCACACATTTTTGCCTTAGCTTAGGAAAGATGGCTCCGGAGCAAACTAATTTATGCAGTAGCCAAATTGCTTGCTCACAACTTTAATTCCAGTAGCTCACAAAGTAGAAATTTTTGCTCACAAGACTCCACAACTTAGAGGGAGCATTGCTTCCAAGGGTGACTTTTTGGATTTTTAGTTCCGGGAGACTTTGTCCCTTGGTCTCTGTCTATCTGGATAGTGGAAGGGGACCAGTGGAGGCACTACCTTGGGGTGTAAGGACTCACACTTCAGCTTCTTGTTCTTTGTCTTACTTACCAGTTCGGTGTAGTGGTTAAGTGCACGGACTCTAATCTGGGAGAACCGGGTTTGATTCCCCACTCCTCCACTTGCACCTGGCTGGATGACCTTGGGCAAGCCATAGTTCTGACACAGCTGTTCTTGAAAAAGAGCAGTTTCTGCCAGTGCTCTCTCAGCCCCACCTACCTCACAGGGTGTCTGTTGAGGGGAGGGGAAGGGAAAGGAGTTTGTAAGCCGCTCTGAGACACTTTTGGGTAGTGGACAGGATATAAATCCAATCTCCTCCTCCTCCTCCTCTTCTCCTTCTCCTTCTCCTTCTCCTCCTCCTCCTCCTCCTCCTCTTCCTCCTCCTCCTTCTCCTTCTCCTTCCAAGGGGTCCTGGGCTGAGTCCCTTGAAACTCCCATCCAAGTACTGCTGACCCTGCTTTGCTTCCAAGATCTGATGACAACAGGCTATACTATGGTTTCTCCCTCCCCTGACACAGATACACCAGTAGTAATATTTAGAATGTATCTGAGGCTGCAGTCACACACACTAAATAATCGACCTTCAATGCACTTTCCAACTGGATTTTGCCAGTTCACATGGTAAAATCCAGTTTGAACGTGCACTGAAAGTAGATTGAAAGTGGATTAGTGTGTGTGTCCGCAGCCTACTTGGTCAAGTGTCTTTAAATGCATTAGTGGTGGTTTGGATTGTTTTGCACTTCCTTGTCTTCAATAAACTTGGTTTGAACTATGGTCTTCTAACAAACCACAAAAAATAGTGAATTTCAAGCACTTTTAAAATCAGTTTGTAATATAAAGTACCAGCTCCTATGAATTAACTTGGTTGTTTTCCAGGTAAAAAGAAGACAATTGTATGAACAATTTGAGTGAGAGATCTGTTGGGGGGCTGCAAGATTGTTAATTTGTAACCTTCCATTAACAGCTGGCACATTGCGGTGAAACTGCTATAACACCAAGAATGCAACAATGATTAATCCTGGTTAAAACTAGATTTGGTAGAAATGGAAATATTCACTTCTAACATCTGTCACTGATTTGGTCAATCTATTGGCTAGAAACATGGAACCCATGTGCTTTGTGTTGGAATTCTCATTCTAATCTGAAGGGATTCAATAGAACTGCTCTTGTAAACTGCTGGGTTTTGGGTTGTTCGCTCGATTTCATGAAATTTTAAAATAAAAAGACAATTCCCTTACTGCTCTAAATGCTCTGCTCTTTTTTGCAAGTACCTCCAGGAAGGCAAACTGGTTCACTTGCAGTATCCTAAAGATTACGTCAACCAGAAAACATAGACCAGGTTTGTAAACTTGCTGTGTGTGATATTATCTCATAATTGACACAGTCCGTTCAATGTCAAACACTTTTAAGTCCCATTGGTTCTATAGGGAATTTTAAGCTCGTATACAAATCTCTCCCAGCTGAAATCAGTGGGATTTAGAAGTACCGGCTGCCTTAGGCAAGTAGGATGGCAGTTAAGTCGCAGCGTAAACATATTAGAGTAAGACAGAAAGTCATAACTGAAGTGGCTAGCATTTTGCAAGGGACAAACCAAGTTTAAAAGGTAGATGTACTTCCAAAGTAAGGGAGGGGGTGGAGACAGGAAGCTCTGAGACTCCTATGAGAGCCCAGAAGCTCATATTTTGTGTGCAGAAGATTTATATGCAAATTGTGCCTCGGACTGCCCAAGTGGTGAGGCTGCAAAGCTCCTCCCTTTCAAACAATTAAAGGAGTTGCTAGGGCAACCTGAAGGCTAAATCATTCAGTGAGTCCTATTTAGACAAAAAAAAAAGTGCCAGGAGAAAGAGATTGTTTGCAAAATATTCAAATTAGAAAGCATACCAATCAGTGATAGGTGTAGCTTGCTTAAACCAGAACTTAGAGCCAAATCAAACCCAGTGGATATGGGAGTGAGATGGTTGTAGGGTGGGTTCTTCCACTTTTCCCTCCCCTTCCCATTTATGACTATGGTCACTGACATAGCAAAGAGTAGGACCCAGTATGCTTTTCTAAAGCCCTGCCTCCTGCAGCTTCATAGATCCAAGGCCCTGAAGATAAGAACGTAAGAGCCCTGCTGGATCAGATGGGTGGTCCATCTAGTCCAGCATCTTGTCTCACACAGTGGCCAACCAGTTCCTCTGGAGGGCCAACAAATGCTCCCTCTCCTTCAATGCCAGAAGGTGTGGGTAGTGACATGGGATCCACCTGATTTCCAGGTACAGAAAGCTACTGTTCTCAATGGGGAGAGGGTTTAGAAGAAGAAGAGTTGGTTTTCAGACTCCACTTTTCTCTATCTTGAGGAGTCTCAAAGTGGCTTACAATCACCTTCCCTTCCCCTCCCCTGGAAGGGACCCCTGGAAGGGACCTTGTGGGGTACGTGGGACTGAGAGAGTTCTTAGAGCACTTTCCATTCCACTTTCAATGCACTTTCCAACTGGATATTACTGCATGAACTGACAAAATGCAGTTGGAAAGTACATTGAAAGTGGATTGAAAGTCGATTATTTAGTTTGTGTGTGAACGCAGCCTGTGACTGGCCCAAGTCACCCCATAGGCTGCATGTGGAGGAGCGGGGAACTCAAACCCAGTTCTGCAGATTAGAGGTCGCCACTCTTAACCACTACACCATGCTGGCACATGCTTAATACTCCCTGTAGAATCAGCAGGATTTACTTAAATGAGCTTGACATGACCCAGTCACATCCATTGTGTTTTATTATTACACACAGCAGGTTTTAAGTCCAAAATGTATTTTCTGTGGTCAATTTGCTTTCAGATTCACTCCTCCCCTTCCTGAACACATCTTCTGAACATGTCTTGTTTGGGAAGGGAGGGGGAAGTCTTCAGAAAAGTCAGACACCTATTGTCCTCCTCTCCACAACCTCAAAGCTACTTTCGGATGGGGCATTAGGATAGTGGCCATCACTCTACATCACTGCCACAGGAAGTGGTGGCAGCTACAAGCATGGACGGCTTCAAAAGGGAATTAGATAGGCATATGGAGCAGAGGTCCATCAGTGGCTATTAGCCACAAGGTATAGTTAGGGGCTCTGGGGCAAGTGATGCTCTGTCTTCTTGGTGCTTGGGGTGTGTGTGTCAACAGTGGGAGGGCTTCTAATGTCCTGGCCCAACTGGTGGACCTCCTGATGGCACTGGTATTTCTGTCCACTGTGTGACACAGAGTGTTGGACTGGATGGGCCTTTGGCCTGATCCAACATTGGTGTCTCTTATGTTCTTATGTTCTCTAGCCCTTGTTGAGCCACCCAGCATCAGAGGTGGCATGCAGAGTATTGCTCCCACTACAGTATTTCCTCCAGGTTCTGTGCTTTACACTTAATATATAAAGGAAGCTATTCTGGGTTCTACTGTTACTTGGGGTGCATGCACACATTGTCGTTTCAGTAAAGTTATAGTTAAGAAGTGGATTACCCTGCTCAGACAAGACAATCCAAGAGGTGACTGGTTACTATAGTGCAATATCCGGTGGTTTTTCGGTGCAGCATGAGAAGAAGAAGAAGAAGAAGAGATTGGATTTATACCCCACCCTTCACTACCTGAAGGAGTCTCAGAGTGCCTTACAAACTCCTTTCCCTTCCCCTCCCCACAACAGATACCCTGTGAGCAATGTTCCCTCTAAGCTGTGGAATCTTGTGAGCAAAAATTCTACTTTGTGAGCTACTGGCATTAAAGTCGTGAGCGAGCGATTTGGCTGCTGCATAAATTAGTTTGTTCTGGAGCCATCCTTCCTGAGCTAAGACAAAAATGTGTGAGCCGGAGGCTAAAAAACTGTGAGCTAGCTCACACTAACTCAGCTTAGAGGTAACACTGCCTGTGAGGTAGGTGGGGCTGAGACAGCTCTGACAGAAATGGCTCTTTTTCAAGAACAGCTGTGCCAGAACTATGGCTTGCCCAAGGTCATTCAGCAGGTACAAGTGTAGGAGTCGGGAATCAAACCCAGTTCTCCCAGATTAGAGTCCACGCATTTGACCACTACACCAAACTGGCTTTCCTGACAGAAGGACAAAGCTTCTCGTGACAGAAGGACAGAACATCGTTATCTTACTTATAGAGAAATAGGTATGTAGTCAGATAGATATTCCCTTGAATGTATGGGATATAACAATCCTGTTTAAATCCAGCAATTTAGGAGCTCCACATTTGGCTATTAAAGGAGTATTTCAAAGTCCCAGTTCTGTAATGATCAGGAACTTAATTCTCCACATTCTATTAAGGTGATAATGGCTCTGGCTATGTTCCTGTTCGGTTTGGTTGCTTCAGTACCATCGACGTCAATGGGACTTAGGCTGCCTAACTGCATGCAAGATAGCCACTTCTGAAAGTACCTAGAGCTGTAAAAAGCATCTGCGGTTAAAATCATAGCAACACCCTCCAGATCCTCTCTGCTTTCTTTTCAAAGATGGGTCTCACGCTGAGCGCTTAATTTAATTGTAAAGTAATAAAGGCCAATGAAGTTTATGAATAATTCCTCTGAAGTTTTCATCTGAGCTATAATTTTGAAGAAAAGTCATCCTTGCGGCTGAAAAGAGGGGAAGCAAAATTCCAATCACATCAGGGCAATTAGGAATCAATCTTACATTTAGAGAGGACAGTTCCTGCTCTGCTGCTTCAGGAACATTCCTGGTAAATAGAGGTGGTTTTGTAACATGTACAAGGCATGAGTCATGAATCTCAAATGTTCTTCTATGTGAGCTATTTAGGTTCAAGGTAAAACTTCTGGGCCATACAGAATTCTGCATTGAGCAGAAACAAATGTTGGCTCACCTCTGTAAAGGAACAGACAAAACAACCCTGTTGCTAGCTCACAACCACAGGTGCCTATTTTCCACACAGAATATCTGTCAGAAAATTACATCAAAGTATGGCTGTGTAATACATTATGAATATTATGTGAGTAAGCTCCTAGGGGTTCTCCCAGTCATAGTTCACTCAGTAGGCTTTCTGAAGAACTTAGCTCCTGATCCCTTGATTGTTATACCTGTATTGAGAGCCAGTTTGGTGTAGTGGTTAAGTGCGTGGACTCCAATCTGGGAGAACTGGGTTTGATCCCCCACTCCTCCATTTGCACCTGCTGGGTGACCCTGAGAAAGCCATAGTTCTGGCACAGCTGTTCTTGGGGGGAAAAAGGGCAGTTTCTGTCAGAGCTCTCTCAGCCCCACCTACCTCGCAGGGTGTCTGTTGTGGGGAGGGGAAGGGAAAGGAGTTTGTAAGCCACTCTGAGACTCCTTCGGGTAGTGAAGGGCAGGGTATAAATCCAATCTCCTCCTCCTCCTCCTCTTCTTCTTCTCTTGTCTTGTTGGGCAGATCCAACAAGTGGCTCTCATTGTCTGCCTTTTGACAAGAGACTGGAATCGATGGCTTGTCAGCTACGTGGCCAGGTCTGTGTTATGTTATTTGTAAATACCCAGTAATGGGTTGGATCCAACCAACTCTTCTGCTCATGATAAAGGAAAGAGAGGGTCCCATCTGATGACCCCCCCCCAAAGCTATGCTGGGGATCATGGGACTTTCAGGTAAAAAAGCCACATGGGACCAATGTTCCCTCTAAGCTGAGTTAGTGTGAGCTAGCTCATGTTTTTTTTAGCCTTCAGCTCACAGATTTTTGTCCCAGCTCAAGAAAGATGGCTCCAGAGCAAACTAATTTATGCAGTAGCCAAATCACTTGCTCACAACTTTAATGCCAGTCGCTCACAAAGTAGAATTTTGGCTTACAAGACTCCACAGCTTAGAGGGAACATTGGATGGGATGAGGGCTGTTGTAAGAAGGAGAACTGGGTGAGACTGAATGAAAAAGCCGGCTGGATCCTACTGGATCCTAATGCATTTGGCATTAGCTGTAGAATTCAGACCCTTGAGAGCCCTGGCCTTTTGTGGCTGTCGTAAAACATAGTTCTAGTCTCTATGACTGCAAGGAAAGGAATTCAGGTATGTGGATGAAGCCTGATAAACTATTCAGACAGGAAAAGGCTCTGTAGCTGGAGAGTGGAGCTTGAGTGCCCTGCATTGTTCCTCCCATTGACCAGCAGGAGCAGCAGAATAACAGTGCCGTCCAAAGCAGAGTTGTAGCCTTCTAAACCAAGCCCACGTCACACACACACACCATCTTATCTATGTGCTTCTCACTTTTCAGTTGCAGTCTCCAAACGGCTTACAGTTAAAGTGTTAAAGGTAAAGGTTCCCTTGCTTGAAAGCCCGTCGAATCCGACTCTAGGGTTGCGGTGCTCATCTCCATGGTTTCCGTGGTCATGTGGCCGGCATGACTAAACACCAAGGCGCACAGAACGTTGTTACCTTCCCACTGAAGTGGTACCTATTTATCTACTTGCAATTTCTTGCTTTCGAACTGCTAGGTTGGCAGGAGCTGGAACTAGAGATGGGAGCTCACTCCGTCATGCGGCACACTTGGGTCTCGAACTGCTGAACTACCGACCTTCCACAGCCTGCAGTTCAGCGTCTTAACCACTTGAGCCACCGCAGCTTAAACTGTGTTAAAACCATAATACAAAAATACAGTAAATATTATTAGAGCATCCAGGAGAACCAAAGCAAAAATCAATCAAAATGCACAATAATATTGCAAAATCCAGACGCTAAATGACAACTCATGAACCACCAGTAACTCAACCCAAAAGTTAAAAGAAGGTGTTCTTCACTTGTCTTCTAAATCTAAGAAGAATGTGGGTTCCATGTCATGGGAGAGTCGTTTTCAGATATAACCACTTTCCAGACCTTCAATGGTCATGGAACATGGAGTAGGGACTCTAGCTAACCTCAGTGTTCTGGTAGTTTCATGTGGGAGAAGGCAGGTCCTGAGGTACCCTGGTCTGTTACCCAAACTGGACCCAAGAAGAGGAAATTAGCTTTAAAAGGGTTCCTGAAAGGAACAACGCAGGATCTATAAGTCTGTGTATACTAGGGTGCAGGGCTATTTTTGGGCAGGAACGCACAGGAACGGAGTTCCGGCTGGCTCCTGAGTTGGCCACGCCCAGCAGGAACTCATTAGCATAACAGGCCACACCCAATAGCAGAAACTCATTAGGATTGGCTACATTAGGGGTGTGTGGCCTAACATGCAAAGGAGTTCCTGCAACAAAAAAAAGCCCTGGGTTTTGACAACAAACAAGGTAAACAGAATAAAAAGGGAAAGGTGGGTGTGGCTGGATGACCACACTTCTGGTAACATGGGGGTGTGGCCTAATGTGCTAATAAGCGGTGCTGTCAGGGTGTGGCCTAATATGCTAATGAGTTTCCTGCTGTTGGGTGTGGCCTATTATGCTAATGAGTTCCTGCTGGGATTTTTCTACAATAAGAGCCCTGCTAGGGTGGATCTCGGCAGGGGTACCCCAAAATAAAATTATGAAGACACAGAGAGAGAGAGAGTGGTTTTAAACACAAATAGCTTTATTGTATACAGAATAAAAATTTAAAAGTAAAAATGTAAAGAACTTACACTGGACACCTGAGAACTAATTCCATAAGTAACCCCTCCCCCCCCACACACACCAACAAGAGGGCACACTGATAATAGGAGGGAGGAAATTGGGAAGTTGTAGGGAAGGGACATATGACCTGAGATCTGGGGCCTGAGATCTGGAGGGGTCTAGGGGCAAACACAGCTGAGGTCCAAGAAGCAGAGCGAGGAGCTGGCTAAGCAAGGAGGAAATGCCTGCAAAGTGCAGCAGGGGTTCTCAGCACGAAACCAGAGTTCTGAGCAGCAGAGATCTGGACCAAGGATCCGAGGAGCCATTTGCTATGGCACGGCATCCTTCTTTTATGGACAGAAGATCCCCAGGGTAGGTGAGATCTGGGCCATCCTGGCTTTGGGTTGGGTCAAGATAAAATGTCTAAATCTCACTGGCTGGCTTAAAGTTAACTGCTATCAAACTTTGGTGGGAAAAGTGGGGAAAATACCTTGATTAGGGTATTGTGAGCCAAATCTGCATGGGTACAAGATCCTGGGGGAGGCAGCACGATTAACATACTTCGGTTAGGTTGAAGTGATCCAGATCTGCATTGACACAAAAGTTTGGGTGAGTCAAGATAGCCCCTGAAGCAGAATGGAGTGTAAATTTATGACTTGAGCGCCGTTCTTGATTGAGTAAAAGAGGGGGAAAGAGGAACTGGGCATTGCTTAATGAAACAGCAACTTCCTTGGGCTGGGCAGACACCTCTGGAGTATGCCAGGATATTCCAGTGCTGAAAAGTGTTTTGTTCTTGAGAATGATATCACCCTGAGCTGGGCAAGATTGCTCTTAATCAGTTTCTAATGCCAGCACACCCTTCCTCTTCTTCATTGGGATTTTGGTTTTCCAATATCATCACTGTACCAAGGTGCCTCTATGAGACTCCCCAAGTTTCAGATCCCCTTGGCACTTAGGGGCGCCTATTAAAATAACTAATTCCAAACAAGAGGGGGACCCCACTAACCCCAAAGTTCAAAAAATTGTCTGTAGGTTTATTCAATCACACTTTTTAACCAGTCAGCACTCTATTTGTGCTAAACAATGTTTTTAAATCAGCTTCACCCCCTCCACCTCTTACAGTTGCTGATTTTTCCTCTCAGGATGAGACCAGCTCAATTCCCTCTGCTTTTGAGTTTAAGGGGTTGGGGGAAGCCGTTCCCTTAGATTTTTGTCTGGATTAAAAGCATATGGACTCGCTCTTCATCCGCTGCTTGCTTCAGTAAGGTAGGGAGACCTTTAAAGCACTTGATCTCCTGTTCACCTGTCCCAGTGTGCGTTTCTGTTGCCATTGCTGGTCCCGCAGTGGTGGGACCTGTTGGGGCAAAGAGGAGCCTCAATCCCTCGGCTGTGGCCTCAGGAGCGGCACTTCTCGTGCCCCAGGCCCCCTGCAAGGGCCCTGGGGGGGACCGGAATTGTCCAGGTACCCCTCTCAGCTGCTATGGTCATGGGTCACGTTCATCGGAGCTCGATGAAATGCGCCCATCAGCGATTCGCCAAAACTGAAACCCAGCAGGTTCACTGCTTCTTCAGCCTGTCTGATTACATGGTTACAATCAAGTCTCACTCATGTCTCCCTGTACACACTCTCTGGGGGCTTCGTTTAGTAAGCAAAACCCGTAGTTTCACTGAGATTATAATAAGGGTTAAGGCAAGAAGCTAGGATTTGCACTAGTCGCAGAAGTGTTATGACTGTATTGGGCCACTGAAATTTCCTCCAGCTCTTTGAACCATTCATAAAAATGCATTAGGAAACAGATCTTTTCTGGTCACATTTGTTCTGGAAGAGGACTTTGCGACCCAGGCTGGTTAAGATACTGTCACGAAGACCAGCTAATTTTAGAATGCTGCTTTCAGGTACTTTTAATAATACATTCCAAAGAGAGTAATTTCTGACTAAATTAGCAAGTGCTCATCCAGTGCAGAGAGCAGAGCAGAAGTCCTAATAAATCAAATTAAGAAAGCTCCACCATGGGGGGGATTGGGGAAATATGCCACAAAAAGGCAACACGGAAGTCTCCTCAGAGCATTCAGGTGCCATGCAGAAGACTCCGTAGTCCACAGATAACAGAGGTGCAAAGAATTTCATAGGATAGCTCTGTGAATGATCGTAACTGCAAGCCTAGTTCTCTCTTGTCCCAGCAGTTTGGAAAACTGTGCTACTATCCCAAGGGTCTACTCAGCACTGCTGCCCCTTTCCCTTATGCCCGGAGGTACCAAACTTCCCTTTGTGCCGTAGCCACTGCCACCAGCAAATCTGAAGGTATCTCCTGCTAGATGGATTTGCATAACTAGCACTCTGTATTTGTGTTGCCATTTAGAGGCTCTGCCTAGTGGTTACATCTCTTGCTTAACTTGTAGTAGCTAGGACAGGGATGATCTTTCACATCTAGCCATTTGGCTGTCCAAATCTCTGCCCCTTTAGGTGTGAGATGGTAACTCCTTTCTTACTTCAGCCAGAGACATCTGCATCTTTAAGCACTGTCAGCACTCAAGTACCCTGTGCTTGAGGCTTGGTGTCTTACCCCTGGGTCCCCTTCCTTTCTGCTAGTGACAAGTTTGCACCCATGGTTCCCACTCATAGACAGAGTGCAGTCCCAATGGTTGAGTTATTGGGATGAATTCTAGGGTGGAGGGCATGTCTCCACAGGGTCTGTGAAAATCAGAAAATGTATTGGGGACAGAGTTTGTTCATTTTTCTTCCTTTTGCGACAAGGGCAATTCTCAACCTTTTCAGTCAGTCTCACCATCAGCTTCCAAAAAGATTGCCTTGAGAAAAAGGTCTTCTGGAGGCAATAAAGACCAAAAGCAAAGCTTAAAAGCCAACCTCTGCCCAAAAGGAAATCTTTTGGCAGGAGAGCAATTGAGAAATGAAATTTGTCATCTTCAGTCTGAAAACTCAAAATGCTATGAAGGAAGGATCAGGTCTTAGTGAGAGCCAGTTTGGTGTAGTGGTTAAGTGTGAGGACTCTAATCTGGGAGAACTGGGTTTGATTCCCCACTCCTCCACTTGCACCTGCTGGATGACCTTGGGCAAGCCATAGTTCTGGCATAGTTGTTCTTGAAAAAGAGCAGTTTCTGTCAGAGCTCTCTCAGCCCCACCTACCTCACAGGGTGTCTGTTGTGGGGAGGGGAAGGGAAAGGAGTTCGTAAGCCACTCTGAGACTCCTTTGGATAGTGAAGAGCGGGGTATAAATCCAATCTCTTCTCTTCTTCTTAGTGACCCCCCT
The DNA here is from genome assembly GCF_001447785.1 of Gekko japonicus. Taxonomy (NCBI): domain Eukaryota; kingdom Metazoa; phylum Chordata; class Lepidosauria; order Squamata; family Gekkonidae; genus Gekko; species Gekko japonicus. The sequence goes on from NW_015167074.1 coordinate 518,439, forward strand.
AGGTATTTTCTAATAAAACAAATTAAAAGATCGTAATGCAATTCCTAGGATGACTCTTTAGTTGCAACAGCCTTCTTGAAATCCTTTTTGTCTTCTTCTGTTAATGTTGCGGATGGCTGCACAAATGGTTCATAATTTGTCAGATCAAATGGTGGCAGCTGGACCACTCAGGCAGGATGCAAAATGTTAGTCCATTAGAAAACACACTATAGATGAGAATATGAAGGTGTACATTGCATGGGGATATTCCCCATGGTTATTCAGTTGCTGAGTTTTGTGCATTGATTCTTAGATTGTGGGAGTCGTATTTTAAAAGTTTTTAAATTTAGATTTTTATTCTGTATATTATCTGTTTCCCCCCTCTCTCATATTATATTTATATTGTATGCTGGTCTTAAGACTGCAGTAATAATAAACTAAACTAACTGCTTGAGATCCCCATGGTTTTAGGGTATCTGAATCTGCCCACAACAGCTTTTAGACTACTGTTCTAATACAAAGGAATTTATGGACCATTTTCTTCTATCTATCTATCTATCTATCTATCTATCTATCTATCTATCTATCTATC